>NW_024349803.1:16940063-16967744 GCF_902729225.1 Pteropus medius | reverse complement strand
GTAAACTTACAGCTTAAAGACATCATTTTCTTTCTGCTCAAACTATTATTAGAAGTCAGCATATTCATAATGCTGAAATCAACTCCACCTTCCCTTGCCACCACCGTCTTTTATGTCCTTCTATACCTCTCTCAATAACGACCCGTCTCAGGTTCCTTCTTCCTCCACTGTGCTTGTGGTCCGTCTTCACATGTGGACTGGGTAGTTTGTTACACGCTGCAGGAACGCCATCTGCGCGCGTGCAGTGGTGAGGTGGTGATAGAGGGTCCTGTAAGCCTGAGGCATCTGAGAGAGCGTTGAGTTGTACTCGGTGGAAAGCGAATGGAACGTAACGATCACGAACGTCATTTGAATCATCATCGATTACTTAAATCGGTTCCGCTTAGAGTTATGTCCCCGTGTTCACCACACGTAAAGTCTAATGCAGCCCACCGCAAAAGACAACCTATACCCAGCAAAGACGGTGATTTTATGTTGATAACGAAAAAGTAGTTCCGGAGAATTGCTAAAGTCACACACACAGAGTCAGCTAAAAAAAAAAAAGAAAAAAATTCTTGCAGAATTAAGCCAGTTAAAAATTGAGAAAATGATAGCAAGCCCTAGGGGAAAAGCATCACTCAATTCATTCTTTGTTCTTTCTAAGAGCTGGTGATCACTTGTTCATTCATTCAAATATTTAACACAGATTGATGGCCCAAGTGGCTAGTTCTGAGCACCGGTAACACAGCAGACCAGCAATGCATTGAGAATACAATTATGTAAAATACGAGGCAAGACGTATCTTCACGATTTTTAGTTTTACTTTACAAGCTTAAAAAGATACCACGGTCATTGTTTCACTACTTGAAATGACACTTTGGTTCTCGTTTTAAGTGAATTTACTTGAAGAGGCCTTTTCCAGAGGCAAGTTACCCTGTTTCTATTCTTCTTAACTCTCAGAGTATTCGACAGAATCAGATGACATTAGATACCTGTCAACACTTCACATTTTCTAACCAATTTGACAGGGAAAAGTGGCTCTCTCAGGGGACCTGCTCCAGCAGCATCGTGCGGCTTACTGAAAAAAAGCGTCCCCCTTTTTTAAATTATTATTTTTACTATTTTAGGTGTAGAGAGATCTCAAGTTGTAGCATATTAGTATCATTGCTCTGTAAGAGTCAGCGCCCCTGTGCAATTCATTTATCTTCCTTTTTATCCGTGGTCTCTTCTTTTATTCCCTTTTCCCTTCAGGCATCCACTTCAATGTGTTTGATTAAAGCCCTCCGATGAGTATGTTTCCTACTTGTAGAGTACACAGTGTCATTCTGCGTTTTGTGTATGTGGTATTGGGTAATGGAACGTGCTGTTTATTTTTTTCACGCAACACAATGTGTTTAAATCCACATGGCTGTACAGCTGTGTGTTGCTAACTGCTGCAAAGCATGCCCAGGTGTGCGGCCACACCACTTTGTCCATCCTCCTGAGGATGGGTCCCTAGATTGCCTCCAAATCTCTACTACCAAAACAACACAGATATGAACACCCCGATACACCGCACACCTCCCCCCCTCAACCGCCACACACACATAGACCCGTATGAGCAGGTGTTTGGGAGATTTATCCAGAGAGTGATTATTGGTGCCAGGGCACACACCAGGTTTCCCGAATGACTCCCTGTGTCCCCTCACCCCAGCAGTGCACAAAATTTCCCATCTCCTCACGTCATCGACCCCTCCTGTGAACTACCTTCCTACGATTCCTCTATTCCGATGGGTGTCATTTGTTACGTCCATTATTTTAATTGCATTCGTCTGGTTACTAATGAGTTTGAGAATCTCATCTGTCAATTGACTACACAGACCCTTTGCCTGTTCTCTATTAGGTGTCCTGTCTTTTTCTTGTCGATCTGTAGTTCGATTGGCTTCGGTCTCACGGTTGTCCATGTCTTGGTTATGGAGATTCTCATACGTTTTCCTCCATTGGCTGTATTAGCTTCCCTTTCACATTTAGAGGTTTGATCAGTCTGGAGTCTTCCTTTCAAGGTGTGAGGTAGGGCTCCAGCTTTTCCTTATTGCACACACTTTATTAATTTTTTAAAACTCTTATTTCTCATCAACTAAACAATCCACCATTTCCCCATGGCTTTGTGGCAGCACCTTCATTTCTATGCCTCTGTACTGTGTAAAGACAAGCCTAGTTCACCTTCATTACTATGCCTGTGCACCGTGTAAAGACAAGCCTAGTTCTATGCCTTCTAGTCTGCTTCTTTGGTCTACTGTCTATTTTCTTGACATCTCATAGTTTATCTTTAAAAAATCTTTTGAACTTATGCTGATCACTTCTTTAGGTATATAAATGTTGAATAACTATGGTATACATATGAAACTAATATTATATTGTATGTTAGTTATATTTTAATAAAATCTTTTAAATCTTTTGGGTTTTACATTTTGTGTCTTAATATATTTGCTGTAATGTGAACATCATATTTTTAAAAGTAACATATTTAAATTCCAAGGCCATTTAACCTATAAATATAGAACATGTTTTCTGCGAGCAAGGTTCAAATCCCACCCCTACCACTCAACACCCTTGTGACCTTGTGTGGCAGTTTGCTGTGGCTGCTGGAACAGATGGCCACAAACGTCACGGCTTAAGGCAACAGAAGTCTATCATCTTATAGCTCTGGAGGTCAGGCATCTAAAATGAGTTGACAGGGCTGTGTTCTTTCTGGACGGTCTAGGGAAAAACCCATTTCTCTGCCTTTTCCAGCTATGAACGTTGTCCATATATTCCTTGACTTAGGGCCTGGCATTCTTGCGACCTTTGCTTCCACTGTCACATCTCCTTCTCCGACTCTCCTGCCTACCTCTTTCCCTTATGAGGACTCTTGTGATTATATTGGGTCCACTAGATAGTCCAGGATAACCTCCGTATCTCAAGATCCTTTATCACACCTGCCATATTCCTTTTGCGTTGCAGGGTAACCATTCCCAGGTTCTGGGGATTAGGACATGGACATCTTTGGGGGGATCATTATTCTGCCCACCACAACTTGGACAGGTAACTTACCCTTTCTGAGTGTCTGTTTCCTTATCTCTAAAAATGGAGATTTCCAGCTTTTAAAAGGTAAGTAGATGGTGTTTGTTTGGCACAGTGTTGGCAACATAGTGAGTCCTCATCATGGTCCAGGAAGGTGTATCACATACCACAGGAGAAATTCAGAGTAGAAGAGGCCTTTTGTAAGAGAAATGCTAAATTACTGTTACTCATAACAGATAATTTTATTAGTCCTTCAATATTAAGCCAGGTATCCTATTAAAGCTTCGAATTTGTCCAGTTATCATTTTATAATTGTTATTCTGGTGCGTAAAGTCAAGGTGATCTACTCCGCATTTGAAACATATGACCTTTGATGTTCCCTGACTTCCCTGAATTTGTAAGAAAAGATTTTTTATCACTGCCTCTCTTTTGCTTGAGAGCTGGCATCGCATGGTTTCAATAAAGAAAATCGCAGAGGTCTGAAAGAGTCTGGTGTTCATAAATCAAGGTCTGTGTGTGAGAGATCTCAGGGGACTTAATTTGGCAAAGGGAAGTTCTCTGAATCAAGGCATGTTCTAATTTGTGTCTAATCACATTAAGTAGATCAAGGAAGAGGGAGATCATGTCATCTCTCGCAAGGCTGTACATTTCCAGAGCAGGAGCTGTCAACGGGAGAAGGTTGATGTCAAGAGCAGATGGGAGCACAGTGAGCGGAGAAGGAACCAACCAAGTCCAGGCATATCGCAAAGCCAGGGCTAAGAGAACTGCAAACTCGGTAAGATTTCACTCTGGCACAACTCTCAGCATTTTAGCATCCAGAGAATTTCGTTTCTGGCCCTGGAATTAAATTGCCTGTGTTTTGATCTGATATTTACTAGCTGTGGCCTTGGGCAATATTTTATTCTCTCTGTGCTTCAGTTTCTCTTATTTCCAAAACGGTGATAATATCAGACTATCTCACTGGTGCCTGTGAAGATTAAATGAGTTAATCTGTTAAAAGGGCTCAGCTTCTCACTCAACACAGTTAGCTATTACTATTGTTGCTATTGCCTGTCTCTAAAAATAACTGGATATTTTTCAAGATTCGTAGGAGTTGAGTAACTCACGCCTCAGCCTACCGACAATGAGGGACAGATAATATAGGCTCCCTATCTAAAGCTGTTTCAATTGGAGAAAGATACAGTAATCTGGAGAACATCGTGAGATTTGATAGGAAATATCAAAGGCAATATCTCCCTCTTATAGTATGACCACAAAAGAGGCCAGGTTGCACGTCTTCAAAAAATTGGAGAACCACTACTTTCTGTTGTCAAATTCAGCCCAGTATACATGGATTTAGAACATGGTTACAGCTTAGCAGACAAGAGATTCGTTGTAGATTAGTTATGGTGGGTTTGCTGCTGTAACAAACATCTCAGTGGCTTAACACAATTGAAGGTTATTTCTCCGCCAGGTAAAGTGCAGAATGGGTGTTCCTGCTGGGTGGACAGCTCCCCGTCAAGTGATGATTAGGGATCCAGGCTTCTGCCATCTTGAGCTCTGAAAATGGCATGATCACTTCTGCTTATATTCCATTGGCTGTAATTCTCATGTGGATATCATGAGCTGCAAGGGATGCTGGGAAATGTGGTCTCGCTGTTGTTCCCAGGAAGAGGAAGACCTAGATTTGATGGCTAGCTAGTTGGTTTTATGCAGAAAGTGATGTGTTGTTTTTTTTTCAGAATACTGAATATAAACCCAGACCAGACTTTATTTGCCCCAGAAGAGACCCTACCATAGTCAGCCCTTAGATTCAGTGAACTACTCACAGGAAAAGCAAGGCTTCCCATCCACCCAAGATGACAGGTGTCCTAATGAACCATCGAGGATTTGGAGCTCGTGGCATCTTTTGTTTTTTGGTGGCCGGGAGAATGGGGCATTGAAAGGGAGATCACGAAGCAGAGGATAATAAGGTAGCAAAGGAGGGAAGGGTAAGAGGAACAACTGTTTTGAAATTTAAAACATAATTTTTATTATGGAAGTGTTTTAGCATACAGAGGAGTAGAAAAATAGTTCTAATAAAAACGTTTGGATTAAAGAGGCAAAATCACATTTCATTATGGAGGTGTTAAAAGGAATGAAAGAAAAATATCCATAATTCCACCCCCTTAGTACAGCCAGTTATTGCTTTGATATATTTCCTAATAGCTTTTCCCACCCCCCAGGCATAAGTTTTCACAGACAGTTGTAAAGAAGAAAAATGGTTATAATCAAGGACTTAGTAGTATGTCTTTGGGGAGGGGGGAGCGGGGAGCGGGGAGCAAGGAATGATTTGTTCTGTTTTTTTTTTTTCCAGAATCTCTTGTTCTATGTTCCTCACTTTGGGGACATTTCACACTTTTTCCAATTCTCCAGCAGGTAAGGAGGCGGGAGGCAGGAGAAGGGTGTGGAGAGAGAGAAAGCATAATCCCAATCGCTTACATATCAGTTTGTTAGCAACTCTGTTGGAAACGTTCCAGGGAGGAGTGAGTGGATTTGCTTTCTCCGAATGACGTTGACGAAATGTCTCTAGCGCGCATGCGTGCTGTTGAATGACGGAGTGCATCAGCCACTCTAAAGCAGGTGGCTCCTGGGAGACCTGGGACTCCTCTGAGGCTGGCTTGGCTCAAGGATTCCCAGGTGGCTTTGCTGATCCTTCCTTAGTGTGGAGGGCAGTCTAAGTCTCTCTCTCTATTCAGGGTCAGATTGACCTGGTGGTCCGATGGCCCTCCCAGCCTCGTCTGTTTTCCTCTCTATTGTCCTTCACATAGAGCTTCCCCTAATATAATCCCACCTCTGCACCTATTTCTCAGAAGACTGACACATATCCCCGATCTCCTGCTCATATTTCCTGGAATCACCTTCCCAAACAAACCACCTGCATTCAAATCTTTGTGTCAGTGTCAGTTTGGGGG
Source organism: Pteropus medius (assembly GCF_902729225.1). Taxonomy (NCBI): domain Eukaryota; kingdom Metazoa; phylum Chordata; class Mammalia; order Chiroptera; family Pteropodidae; genus Pteropus; species Pteropus medius. Next base: position 16,961,790 of record NW_024349803.1, on the reverse strand, counting down.
AAGGCCGGCCTAAAACAGACGGCACCACAGAGGAGCCACACACATCATTATCCTGGAGCAGAACCCAGGCACACCGCCAACACTGAACGAGGGAGTCTGGGCCATGCGGTCTCTTCCGTGGCGGATCGCGCAGGCGAGAGTGGGTATCAGGGAGCGTGCTGGCAGCGTGGCCACGCCTCCTTACTCAGCCTTCAAGGCCTGGTCAAAGCCCACAAAGGTCAAGCTTCCTGAGCAGGGTGGCTAGAGCGAGAGTCCTTTGATCAATCTGTGCTGATACAAATTAACCAAAATTAACCCGAATCTAACTGCATATCATAATGATTACTGTCTGCTCCAAGGCAAAATGGTGGAGTGAAGTTCACGCCCATCTCTTGACCCATGGCCCCTTCTTTCCCTTCCAAATTCCCTCCAGAATTCCTCCATTACAATGTCTCATCCCAGGCGCTGATTCACCAGCCCACGTTACTCCTCCTTGCCTTAAAATGTACTGGTTCCATTCCCCCAAGGTTCTGCACATTGCTACTTTGATATATTAATTTAACATAAAGACAGTAATGGTGGCTCAGGCTCTGCCCAGAACCTGTTAATGCCTTACCCAGAGGACAAAACGGTGGGATGCCTGGTGATGGCCACTGAGAGCTGACAGGCAAACATTCCCATCTCAGGTTTTTCTTCCAATGAAAATAGAATTCGAAGATAAAGCACAAGTACGTAACCCCACAGGAAGGATCCTGTAACCCGGCTAGCTGAGACTCCATAAACTGTGTCTCACTTTTCCTTTGGGCCATGTTTCTTGGGATTATTTTTTTGTCAGGTTCAGGAAAGAAGCACTGGGTTCCTTTGATTCAAAAGCAGATTGTTCACAGTTTGATTGGAGAATAGGGAACAGTGAGAGAGGGCCAATGCCACTTTTTAAATATTTCTATAGGGTTTGAATTTTTCTTATCAAGCGTATAAAGTTGGGACAACTTTAAAGAATAATGTAATTTATCATAAGCCATTTCCTTGTCCTGCGGTATGGACATGGGAACCTGTCCTATCTATTCCTGAGAGGGCGTCTTCACCGTCCATAACTGACGACACGCCCAAACCTTAGGGGTCTCCTTTTCTCTCTTGGGAATACATTCGCATCCTTCCTGCTGTCAGCTTTCTCTAACAAGATATGAATTGGCCCTCATGCCTGGTTTCTGTCTGCCCCATGAGTCAGCTGTTCTGATTTATTTAAAACCCTAATTTTAAGTAAAATTAGAATGGAGGCAACGTTTATTTATTTGCTATGCCTTGGCTCAGTGCCTGGAATAAGTTGACACTTTATAAATGTTTTTGAGTAACGGCTGAGCCCTCATATTAGTCAAAGAAGGCCTCATGCTCACTGAGCTGTCTCAATATGGTGGCCGCTTGCAGATCCTTGGCGAAGATGAGCCCTTAACTCCTTGAAGGGCTTCTCCCTGTGACGTTGACCCAGATGCCACATGCTGCTGGGAAGGGAGAGAGGTAGCCTGAATGATGGCATTAATACCAAAATTAGGAGAAATATCTGCAAACACAACTGCTTGTGCCCAGTTTAGCTAGTCACTGGGCAAGGCATGTACCTAGGCTCGAAGGGGAAATTACTGGCCAGAATGTCAGACTTTTATGTTATGGAGGCTTGCGAAACTGAAAATAATCAGTCTGTGTTTTTCTGACGATATTTGCTGGCCTGTGTCAGCCAGATCACCTCTCTCGGAGATGGCTTTTGAACCAGTTTTGCTTGGCCACATTCCCTATTTAACTTTTTGAAGTGATTTCCAAATTTCACACCTCTGAACCCCCAGCCACTTTTGCCAACGTCGCTGTGTGTCATCAGAGAGGGGCTGCCTCACGTCATGGCATAGGCACTAGTGACAGCAGACATATTAAACCCCAATCCCTGGCCCTGCTAATCCTGGTCCTGTGACCTTAAGTCACTAAACCTCAGTTCACATCTGTTAAATGGCATTAATAATAATAGCTGCCTCTAGGGTTGTTTTAGGGATGAAATGAAGTAATCCACTTTTTTTAAAAAAAAAGTACAGGATACATAGTAGGTGCTCAATAAGTGGTAACCATGGTTATCATCATCATCATCATCATCATCATCAAAAGTTTATCAAAGAGGTCCAGAGAACCCGGTATGTAGGTCTAGAAAGTGGTCTTTTTCTGAAGTGAGGGCTGCTGATGGTAGGTCGGTGGTTCAAAGGCAAAGACTGAGCAGGGAGGAAACAGGAACTACCAGGTGCCGAGAAGTCCCTGGGGCCAGCGCTCTAGTGACATAATTAATGAGGCTGCCGTGCCCAAAACTAGGCATGTTGTTTGGACCCGTTGGGAGCACAATGGAAATGCAAATAAAAGTTTTGCCAAAGGGCAAGTAGGGTCGAAAGGAAGACCAACGGAAGCTCCAAAGGAAGACCACATTATCTGTAAGACTCTGAGGTATAGACAGAAAAAAAAAGAAAGAAAAAAGAAAAGAAAGAAAAGAAAAAGAAAAAAGGAAAGAAAAGGGAGGGAGGAAGAAAGAAAGGGGTAAAAAGTTAATTGCAAACACAGGGCCAAGAGCTACAAAATACTTAGTGACTTTAAATATTCTTATCTGATGATTTTACTTTTGTCTTTTTTTTTTCTCCCAAAGTTTGTCCATTAGGTCCAATTTAACGACAATGACAACTAAAATGGAGTTTCAGGATTCGAGCATACATTCCACGGGATACATAAGAGAAAACGTTTAAGATTCTTTTTGTTTTTACTTTGAAGAGCTCTGGGTTGCTGAGAAAAAGCAATGTTGAGCCTACATAAAATTTTCGTGATTTTTGCGCGTGATATTTCCAACATAAAAAACCCCCACGACTATGGATTTGTCACATAAGAGTTCTCAAAGGCAAATTGTTTTCTTTCAATAAGGCCTCCTTGAATCACGCGCGTGGGATCTGGACCAAGTTGATGGTACCTGGGACTGGCCTTGCTGTTCAGGGGTAACAGAAAATGAAGTACTGGGCTGCCATTGCGGTTCCCTGCAGGTGTGGCTCAGGGCCACCGGGAAGCACAAGAGCCTCAGCGTCATTTGACGCAGTTCTTGAAAGTCAGGGAAGTCTCGTGCCTGGATTCCCAAAAACAAACCCGGGTGTGGGGATGTGGGAGGCTGCAGGGTGGCGTGGCTGGTCTCCCATGGGAGCAGGGGTCGCCAGGGGGGTGGGTGGGGACGACACGAGGAGGGTGCTTTTGACTCTCACTCCCCCTGTGTTAACCCACTCTCCATCTCTTTCAGCTTCTTCCAGGACATGTAGTGATGGTGAGAAAGCGTTTGGGAAGCGGCAAGATGGAGAAGGGCCTGTTTTATTTCGTTAATTTCCTCCCTCTCCTTTTCGTTCTGCCAGTTGCCTGGTGTTTGGTGAGAGCAAGAAATATTTAAGATCGTCTAGCAGAGCCCCCGCAGGTGCACCGCGCGCGGGGCGGGAGGACGGACCGGCTGGACGTCTGCAGAGCTGCGTGCACGTGCGCGTGGGCGCGCGCAGGTGGTGGGCGGGAGCGCACGCGGAGAGTGTGCGCGCGTGGGTGCACGTGCGCGCGCGCATTGTTTCTGCTCCAAACAGTCCCCACCTGGCGTTTAGGTCAGAGCACGTTTGTGATTCGTGGGGTCTTGAGTGCCTTGCCCCAGTGAAGAATGCTGGGGGCGGGGTTCAGCCGCCTCTGGCAGGCAAGAGGTGAGTTCTTCAGCTTGTAATAAAGCTAACGTTTACTGAGTGTTTCCCTGTGTCAACGCACCGTTCTAAGCACTTCACTGGGAATTCACTCATGTAATCAACAACAACCCAGGAAAATGGGGGCTATTATCATCTTCAATGTCGGGATGAGGAAGTGCACACAGAGATTAAGTCGCCCAGCTATTGAACTCAGCCAGTGTGGCTCCATAATCTACAATTTAACCCACTACTCGTTATTTCTTCCAGGCCAGGGTCCCCAGACTCCTGTTTGAAAGGCAGAGGTTAAGAGACCGTTTTCACTAGCCTCCATCTAAAACACCATCATTTCAGTTCATATAAAACCGTGAGGCAGCTCTCAAAGAAAGGCATATTGATTTTGGCCTGGCAAAGTGGGATCTCTCAAATGACACTTTATCAAATCAAGGGCCCTTGCATTTTAAACTGATTGGTAGCATTTTTGTTTTAAATGTAACAATACATATATTTTGATAACACATCTGATTCTTTGTACTGACTTATTTTCCTGACTGTAAGTGATGCATTATATTCGGAAAATACAGAACACAAATAAGAAACTAGAAGTTCCCCATAATCTCAGCCCCCCATCTATACCATATGTTGTTGAAAATGCTTCCATTTTTTCTAAGCATATGTATTATAAATTAAAATTAAGTTATTAAAAGAAATTAAAAACAGTATCTAATCTACATTCTTATACTCTTTTGTTTAACAATATATCACGAACATTTCCCCCATATTATCAAATGTTCTACAACTCTTTAATGACTGCGCACTATGAATTTGCCATAATTTAATCATCTGCCTTATCTTTTGACATTTAGGTTTCTCTCCAGTTTTTGCTATTATAAATGACGCACACCAGAACACACCATGACTATTCTTTTAGGATAAATGGCTAGCAATGGAATTGCCAGGTGCAAGTCAAAGTGTGGCATTGCATGCTTTGAAACGATCAAATATCCAGAAAGACTGGCCAGCGCCCATTTCCTTGACCAATTCTGGGTCGCACTGCTCAAGAGAATCTTTATTAAAAAACAGATTGCATCCTTAAAGAAAAAAATACCTAGGTAATATTGGAATGTGCTGGGTTTAAAGAGAAAGACTACGTAATTGCAGATTTTTGAAACATTCGGGAAATTCAGTTTTTTCAGGTGCTTCCCTGACCGAAGGGGACTCTGGAAAGGACACAGTAATATAGGGACATTTCGGAAGAAGAAACAAGAAAAGTTAATTCCCAAGCATTTTTTTTTTTTTTAAGTCAAGGAGACAGAGGCTGTTTATAAAATAAAAAAGGAGGTATTAATTGGTTCTTTTGCTGGGCCTTCACTCCCTGGCAACTTATCTATTGTCAAGTCTGAAAACATTGACGATGCTGCCTGCAGCAGAGCTACTGTAGATATATTCAAGGCAGCAAACCTGGGCAATTAGAGGTTTCTGCTAATTTTCTTCCCCTTTCATTCTACCAGCTTCCTCTCCGCCCATATCAGCAAACTGGAGTGACAAATATTTAAAGTCAGCCTGTCATATATGAGCGGCACAGCCGTGTGAATGACTGATTTTCTTGACGTTCTATGTGTGTGTGTGTGTGTGCGTGTGTGTGTGTGTGTGTGTGTCTCGGACCCCCAAACCTGACACTACCCGCCCTATGAGATGCCATTTGAGGCAATAGTGGGGTCTGGGCAGGTAGGGTTTTACGACCAGTAAATGAACAGACTTACAGTCTGCAGCCATTTTCAGAATATGTATGTTTGTCGCAATGACCTCTAGGTGGATTTCTGCAGTGACAAAAGAGGAGATATTTAGGGTGTGGTTTAAATTCCTTTCCTTGCAAAGCTTGCTCTAAAATCACTCGCCTAAGGGGCTGAAGTCTGCGATGTCCTCACTCAATCTGAGAGGTGCACTTGGACCTGACTGGCCTTTTTTCTCCCCACTCAGCACTGCAGCAAGAATAACAGATGCCTGTTGGGGAAGGCACGCTGCCTTTTTATATGCAAACTTTGTTGCTAAAAATTCTCTTTTAGATGAATTATTAAACCCAATTTATAAAATAAGGACAGTGCAGATTTCCTCTTGAGCTATTCTTTCCTTTTGATATATGACACCCGTGTCTGCTAGAGAAAAGCGGAGAATGTGAGAGGCCAGGTGGGGGCGGGAGGAAGGTGGTACCTAAGTAACTAAAGGTCATTTTAGAGCCTCCAAAATTGCCTGAATGTTTAGATCCCTTGGGTGCATTTGAAATTCTGTAACCGTAATATAGAAAGGCGCAACAACCAATTATCTTTGTGAACCTCCATTTCTCCTCCTCGTCTGATGAAGTGGGACTATTGAACGTGTCAAAATTCCTTTAAGAAAAAAATAGTACTGTGTTTGGGGCATTAAGGTAGCTGCTTCCAGGGGAGATAGTAGGTTAATTTTTTCATTCGAAGAGAGGGATTTTTGTGTTGCTCTTGAAAGGATGTCCACAAGAAAGAGGCTGGAGGAGTTGGGTGCACAGCCAGCAGTGGAGGTGTTCTGAGACGGGGTTACCTGGGGTGCTCAGCTGGTTGTTTAGGTTGTAAACCTAATGTGATGGGTAAACCACCCCCCACCTCCCTTATGAAATCTTCAGTAACATCTACACTTTCTAAAAGCATAACGGCCTTCGCGAATTAATATTCTCCTTACATTTTTTAGAAGAATTCTATGACAGAATTTATATCGCTTTTTGCAATGCATGAATTTTTATAAGAATTATGAAAAAGAAGTTAACCATGGAGTTGAAATACACACCTTCATGCCTACCTTGACGCTTCCTCCCAGGAAAGAACTTGCTACAGTTGAAGCTGCTCAGGGTCATTGATGGCCTGGACACAGGCAATGTGGTCCCAGGACCAGCAGCATCAGCTGGGAGCTGGGGTACCTAGTCAATACGAATCTGCATTTTAATAAGATTCCCAGGTGACTCAGGTGTACTTTACAGTTTGCAAAGCAGCTGTCTACAGCACTGGTTCTAACCTTGCTTCACATTGGACTTACCTGGAGAGCGATTGGGAGGCCTGAGTCCCGCCCCTAGGGATTCTGATTTAATTGGTTTGGGGAGGAAGGAGCTTGGCATCCAGGTTTCTAAAGTGCCCCACGTCATTACAGTGGGCGGCAGGTTTCAAAACCCCTGATCTCAGGATGCTTCCTTCAAGTCGTGTTCACACCCACACACCTGGTGAAGTGCCTGGGCTGGCTGCAAAGTCCCCTGCCTCAGCCATAGTTTGCTGCCTTCCCCAAGCACGGCTCCCCACAAAGGCACTTCCCCCGCCCCGTCCTCTAAAGTCCTCTAAAACTTCCGTGTTATGAATTTTCACCAGGAGACTCAAAGGAAGACCGAAGCGAATGGCAGACATTCAGAGGAATTCCCAGGGTCATCCTCCTCTCACACCTTGCCCCCCATCTTTTGCTTCTGCACCCCCACAAGGCTGCCTAACGTGGTCGTGCGGGGCAAGGGCAAGGGCCCTGGAGTCAGACAGCCTGGGTTCCAACGACAGCAGTGCACCCTAACAGATCACCTTCCCCCTCTAAACGGAGTCCAATAAGAGAACCTCCCTCCCAGGTTGTGAGGGTGGGTCAGGCAGACAGTGCATGAATCTCCTAACCAGGACCCGGGTCCAGACATTAACGAGAGCACACAAAGGGGAGGAGCAAAACCCAGTTAGTGCGCAACTTCCTGTGCTGTTAAAAGCGTGCCCCACACAGCCCGGACCCAGGCCCTGCCTGTCCCACCAGAAGAAGCCTGGAGTTTTTTTCCTCTGGAGAAACTGATCCAGGCAGCTCCCAACTCAGAGCCGCCAGCAGTCGACAAGCCCATCACCACACAAAGTGTTTCCACCAGCCTCCGATGCCACCTTCCTAATATAAAGGGACCGCAAAGATCAAAAGAAAAACCTTCAGAGTGGAATGCAAATATCAAAAACAAAAAGAGACAAGGAACTAAGCAAACAGAGATAATGTTGTTCCCTCCTTGAAAGGAGAGGAGGCACTGCATCCATAAGATAGTATTTAGAGGGCAGCAGAGGTATTGAAACTGGAAAAACAAAAACAAATGAAGAACAATAAAAAGACGGGGCTAAGGTCGAGAAATCTCTCTGACAGCGTGACAAAGAGCACTAGGTCAGTCCAGGAGGCGCACTCTGGAATCAAAGGTGTTTCATAGAGAACAAAGAGGAGGCAGAGAAAATTATCAGAGAAGACAATATTTTAAAATGATCCCCCAACTAAACAAATATGATTTTCCAGACTGAACAGGCCCAGAAAGTGTCCAGCATAATGAATTTTTTTTAAAAAAGGGGAGAACTCACCTAAAGCATATTTTCATGGAATTTAAATATTTCTGAGATAAAGAGTAGAACCCACTCTCTACTCCCTACCCCTCACCCCTGGGAAAGCGGGGCAGGAATACCTGACTAGGGATCACTCGCAAAGGGTTGGGAGTCAGAGCGGCATTAATCATCTCAGCAACCCTGGAATCTGGAAGATAAGAGAATAAGACTTTCAAAATGCCGAAGAAAACATTTCTGGCCTAGAACTCTACACACAGTCAAGAAGCAAACCAAGGAAGCTTCTGGAAGCTAGAAGGGCTACACCAAAATAAGGGAGTTAACAAAGAAAGGGGAAGCCATAGGATCTGGAAAATGGACTCAACATAAAAGAGAGGCCACGGCAATTCGAGGTTTGGTGAGCGAAGCCCTGAAATGACCACTGGGCAGCCAGGACGGGGTGTCATCAGCCCGGATTGGAGCAGGAGGAAGGCCGGCTCCAGGAAGGACATCTCCAAAATACAGATGGAACTGACATGTTTGGACATAGTAGCTCTTCTGGAGAGTTTGCGGGGAGAATTAGTGATGGGTATGCAAAATTATGAAAGTAAAAAATAATAATAATAATAATAAGTCAATACCTCCGGGGAAAGCAAAAAGTCACATGCAAAAGGAAGCGTAATGCTTTCCTGGAACAGCTTGACCAATGTTCACTTAGAAAAAAAAAAAACAAGATATTTATTGAATATCGATTTAACAAAACTGTGAAATGAGGAGGGACCCAAGACAAGGCGCTGGCTGATTTGGCTCCTGGTGCGGGTCCCTCTCCTGGTCCGTCCCTGCTGCCTTCTTCTGTGTCCTCACGAGAGAAGGAGCCAGACCTCTTCCCCTTCTGACGAGGACACCGAGCCCATCCCCGGGGGCTCCACACTCATGACCTAACACCTCCCCCCAAACTCACCTACAAGAACCATCACATCTGGGCTTCGACGTATGAATTTAGTGAGGACACGATCACCCGGTCCATAGCATGGTTGTTACGTTCGTTCGGCTTGTTTGTGTTCGTTCGGCTTGTTTGTGTTCGTTCGGCTTGTTTGTGTTCGTTTACTGTCTTTCGCCCTCACACAGAAGGTACTTTAACCCTGTGCTTTGCTGGAGAAACTCATGGTGCAGAGGAAACTTCGAAAGTGTTTGCTGCTGCTTTAGCTATTGAAATAAATGACTGGTGTTTTAAATAAGAAATCTGTACTTTTCATCAAACATATAACTAGGGATTGCTCTTAGATTTTATTTATGTAAAAAAAAAAAGGTATATCTTTTGGAGTACTGGAACGAACGGATTAAATGTTCCCCATTGAAATAAATAGTTGGGGCCTTTTTGGAAAATATCCCTTCGCCTTATGCCCTGTGGCGGGTACACTGAGGACATTGTGTGTGGGACAGTTGTACCTGGTAAGAGTGGATTATTTCGTGGAAATCAGTGAGGGGGCTGGTGTTTTGCATCTGGACTGCTAGGGGGTGAGGGGTAAGCAGCCCGGATTCCAGAGGCAGATGGTCCCGGGGAGAAGGAGGTCATAAGTGCTGAGAATTTGCAGAGATCTGGGAGGACATGGGACGTGACCCCTGACTTTGGCCTTGGGGATCTGTGGTCCTCTTACCTCCACCTGGCGGAACCAGAGAAGCCCGCCGACGGGGGCCTTATAAGGGTCCCCCAAGTGTCTCTTCATTGCATTAGCACACCCACACGGCTGTCCTCACCCCTGCAGAGAAGAGGAGATATTGGCATTTGGACACGAAACGAGCTTGCTTCAAACTAAAAATTTAATTTAATTTAATTTAAAAAATTCCAGTGACCAAAGTGTTTCTTTTCCTAAAGCCATTTTCCCTCCTCCATGCCCATAAACCAGCTGAAGTTATAGGGTACCCAGCAGGGCACCCCTCTGTGCATCTCAGTTCAGCTCCTCATCTGCTGTGACTTAAATAGCAAAAAGAATTTTTAAAAATAAGTTTTGTCGTCAGTCTTGCTTGATCCTGAGCGGCTCTGCTCCAGCAGATGTGGCAAAATCCTCTCACAGGCCAGCTTGCTTTGTTCCGGAGGCAATTTGTGCTGCAAGCAGCGAGCTCCCTGATGCTAGAGGGCAGGAAGTGGGACCCGCCACCCCGCCACTGCGGCTGGCAGGGGCAGGCAGGACCTGGGACGCGGGGGTGCGAACGTACGTGCGTGCGTGTGTGTGCGCGTGCAAGTGTGAGCGAGCACGAGTATGTGTGCCCAGAAGGTGTGGTGGGTGGAGCTGGGGCAGGAGGAAGGAGAAAGGACGCTTAAGAGGTTGAACCCAGCTTTCTGGGCGTTTTCTACTTTTAAATAAAGAGTGGTATGTTCCGGTTTAGCTATTCAGCCTCTTGGTATGAAAATCCCAGCAAGATTCCACCAAATTTATTTTTGAACGACTTGTATAATTTGAAGACAGACTTCAGAAAGACTTTATGTTTGCACTGGGGGTGATGGCAGGTAACTTCTTTGTCGAGATGAACTCCTTGCCCTTTCTGCAGGGAACAGAAGACGTTTCTCGTGGAGAGAGCCAACACAATAGGAGACACTCGTCCTTAATTAGCAACAGGATAGTATGTCATATCATATGTGAAAAGCATAGACAAGTTTAGAAGGGACATGTTCCTGCAGGGTGTGCCTTTGCCACATGTCTGGAGTTGCTGCCATGTGACAATGTGGGTCCTTATTTTAAGGAAGGCACAAAAGCGTGTGTCCCTGAGCTAAGGGCTTCACGTTAGAGTGACTCGGTCCTACCCAAGGAAGGCTCCAGAGGCCACAGGGATAAAAGAGATGATTTTAGGTGGGACATTTTTATTTTTAAAGTTATGTGTTTGTTAGAATGAGTATTAGGTTAAAACCAGCCTATGAAGTTTACGATGACATGGAGACATAAAATTCCTAGACACATTCATTTTGATTTTTAAAATGTGAGTTTGAGAAAACATCAGTTAAACAATAATCCAGGAGTGTGTTACCCGGGTAGGAAAAATCCCTGATGGCCCCATGGCGAGATTCAAGGAAGGGACGACTTGCAGATCTCTGGGACAGGGTAAATGGAGTCCTAAACAATGCCAAAGCCCCACCCAGAGAAGCCCCAGAGGGTGGCTGTCACCACACAAGGCCTGAGGGATTAAAGAGCGGGGACCAGGCCTCCCTGAGAGCTGAACCACCAGGGGGGCCCAGCTGTGGACAGAAGCAGGGCGCCAGAATGAAGAGGGGCGGGGAGCAATACCGCAGGCTCTCTCGCCCCGAGGTCTCATCTCCTGCCAGTGCCTTCCACGAGCCAAGCTACCCAGAGGCCAGTGGGCCGGAGCCCAGAAACGTCCACAGGGTCAGCTTCCTTGGGAGTACGGATCTGGACAGACTGGATCTAGGATGGGGTAGGGCTGGGGCGGAGAATAACCAGCATAAGGCAGGATGAGGGTGTGGCAGGAACTGAGTGGGTGGCCAGCGATGGCTGGAGTTTGGATTCCCACAACAGTCTGGTGACGTTGGCGTGATCATCCTCACTTTCCAGATGAGAAAGCCGTGCCTTGATGGTTGAGAACTTGCCCAGGCTTACATTGCTGGTGAGTGACAGAGCTGGTCTCGGTCCAGACACACCTGATCATGGAGCCTGAGCTCTTAACCACGACTCTGTCCCCACACCCGCCCACCCACCCACCCACACAACCAGCAGACTGATCCTGGGACTGAGCTGGACTCTCGTGTAGGCAGGTTCTACAACTCGACCACCGCACAGCATTTGGGAGTTGACTCCAGCCCTTGTGATTCCAGCCACAGAAACACAAACCCCATTTGTCTGAATGCCGAGGAGCCTGGTTGGCTCTCCTCAGGGTTCATACTCAAGGACAGGGCTCCTGGCCAAATTAAAGTGGGGCCTGGGAGAGGCCAACTGCACTTAAAAATAATAATAATTGCATGTACTTTCTTTAATGAGCTCTCATTCCCGCTTGGCAGCAAGGAACACTAAATTCAGCCCACTCTAGCAAAGGCCAGTCTAATCCAATAAAAATGTTAGTCTCATCCAGGAATTCAACAGAGATTCAGTTCAAACTTCCTTCTCTGCAAGATGCCGCCCCTCCTCCACCTGACGGGAACACCCCAGGGGCAGGGTTGAGCCAGAAGCCAGTGGTGGCATGGCCATAGGGCGCTCATGGCTGCTGTCCTCACCTCGGCTCAGTCATGTCCAGCTGCCTTCTCTGTGTACGTTTCATGGCGATGGGCTGCCTACCTGGATCTTCTGCCCAAATGCGGAGCATCTACAGAAACGTCATGGCTGCTAGGCTCCCTTTACCCCAGCAGGCGGTCCACCTCCCAGCCTCTGCCACGAGTCACTCTGTTCCTCTGAGCAGTCTTTGGAGGGGAGGGGGTAGCCTACTGTACCTTGGAAATAGACTTGTTAAATTGCTATGGACAAGGACTGGGGGAAAAAAATTCCTGCTCGGTTTTACATAAGGCGAGGCGTCAGTGCCGGTGCTTTATTGGGAGGTGCAATCCCTGGGCAGCGAGAGTGAGGGGGAAGGAAGAGGCACAGGGAAGGATGGGGAGAAAATACGAGGCGATGCTTTGCCGAGCGGGCCCTGCTTCGAGGAGAGAAACAGCTGGTCATTCTGCCACGTGGGATGTCTCTGAACAGACTTTACAGAAACACCATGCCTCAAAACCGTCTATTATGGAGGAATGGATTCATCTCCTGGCGCGCTCCCATCTCTTGTCTTTCCCTGGTCAAGGTTCTCCCCACGGGGAGTTGCTACCCTGGGCTTCTAGGCTGTATCTCCTGGGGAAGCCGGATCCTATACCCAGTGGCATAAGGGGTCATCTGAGTCTGGACATTGCGGGAGCCGCACAGAGGCCACAGGTGGCAGAACCCTGTAGCTTCCCAGAGCCCATCACGGCAGAGACTGAGTGGTCGCTTGAGAGAATCTGAGGCAGTACACGAGATGTCTGATATAGTGAAGCAGATTTTTTAAAAAATTAATTAATTAATTAAAATTCGTTTCAAGTCCACAGTACATTGGTTAGACATCTATATAGTTCATAAAACGATCCCCCCAATCGCTCCCTCCCTCCCCTGGCCCTCCACCGAGCCATCATGTTAATGCTCACTGCATTCCCTCTGCCATGCTCCCCATCCCCGTGACCATCTATCAACTACTACTTTGTGTTTAACCCTTCACCCCATTTTCCAGCCCCCCAAGGCCCTCCCCTCTGCAGATTTTTTTTTTAAAACATTTTCTAGAAGAAATCAGGCTGAACTCACATCTAAAATACTTCAATGTAAAAGATACAGGATGGGGGCTGGGACAGAAGCCTCCCTTTAGAATGCCTAGGTTTCCGTCTGCTCCATTACAGTCTGTGAAGACACCTACGCCTGCCCAAGAACCGTGGGAACCCTCTGCAGCACAGACCTGGAACTTCTTTCCTGAGTGTGAGTTGGAGCTGCAGTGTGTCACAGTGGCTGGATACCAGGACTGGCAGCTAAGGCCACAGCTTCCCCAACTGTACTTCTTCTGGGCTGTTAAGAAAGTTACTTCGCCACCTCAAGCTTTGGTGGCCTGAGATATAGGTGGGAATGACGGGTCCGCCTAACTCATGAGAGTTGTCGTGCAGAGTTAATGAGATAATCCAGGTTTTCTGATTTGGGTCATTTGCATATCATCTTCATACTTTGCCTGTCTACCATCTGTTTTATTACTTAGTTGATATTTTTCTTAAACAGGCTTCCTTTTAAACTTTAGCCTCATTTTAATCAATAATATCTGTGAATTATCCAGGTCGATAGGCTGGTTCTATATTCTTTATAATGTATCTTAGAGTAAGTCTTGAATTATTCATCTTAAACTGAGAAAATGATCACTAAAGCCTACCTGATTCCAACGCGCCCATGGAGGGTGGTACTTGGATGGACACTGGGCCAAGCCACACAATCAGCCAGTGTCTGGTGTTCAGCAAACGTTCTCTGATTTGGCACCGTCGATCCTGGCCAAGGCTGGCGTGGACTTCCCGGGTGTGGACTGCTCGCTTTGTCTCCAGCTCTTCCATCTTGCCTTGGGTCTAGTGGAGCAGTGGTTGTCTCCCACTCACTCTGCAGCTGCTCGTGAACGCTGCTCTTCCCTTCCCATGCGAACTGCTCCTGCCTGAAGCTGCTGTCACTGAGCTCTAACTCCCTCTCCTCTCCCAGTGGTCATCTTCTGCCAACCTCCCTAACCCTCTCTCCCTTTCCTTGAAGACTCTGGCAGCTGCCACTTGCTTTTCTTTTCCACTCCGAGCTCATTCATAAACCTCATGGCTTCCACTTTCATGGTGATGTACACATGTCTGGTCTCGAAAGTCTTTGACCTTTTTGCTTCCAGTAACTTCTACCTGCCTCTCCCCTTGGACAGACCACTGACATGGATACATACTGTGGAGCATGTCACTTCCCAAAGCTACACAATCTCAGAAATCTTTCAGTCTCAGACTCCAATCTCTAACTCTTCAAGTCTCTATGTTTTGGTTCTTGAACTTCATCAGGGCTCTAATTCCTTGACCTTCCTTTTTCTTACAGTTCTTCATCCACCTTCCCTGCCTAGCTTACGTCCCAGGAGGCATTGCTTAGCAACTTGGAAGTTCCTGGCACTTTCTGTTTCCACCACAAACATCTTGCAAAGCCAAACAGTGGGAGCAATCAAACTACCTTCAGGCCAAACCTTTACCTGGGACTGGCTTGAGGGGAGCTGAGCCCTGCTGAAGAAAATCCACACTTCCTTTTCTCAGAAGTTTGTTTTGTTCTCATTTCCTTATTTTGGGTAATATTTCTATTAGGTAAATCTTCTGGAGAGGCAAAAAAAAAACCCCGGCCCCAAACAAAAAAAAACCAACAAACGTATGAAGGGTGTTCTGAAAACTATAAAGTGCTTTTTAAAAAAAAGTAAAGCATGTTATTTTTATCATAAAAGACCTGACGTTCCCCGTTGAGGGATTCACAATCCATCGATTGTGAGAACAACGCCTTTGTACTCATTCGGGCCTGACACTTCCCTTTGGAATGCTCTTCCTCTTTTTAGTTGACCTTCAAATTGTCCTGGAATCGCCTTTTGTCTGAGCCCCCAGGCCTGGTTCGGTGGCCCTCTCCCGCTGCGCTCCTGGAGCACTTATCCCAGGATTTTGTAAGGAGCCGTTGGCAAGTCTGTCTCCCTTCGTGCCTCACCTCTCAGCCTTGAGCGGGCTCACACTAGTCACTTGTTTATTTGATGAAACTGAAATGAACTAAAGCCCAAAGGGGAGCTCCAACCGCTTTTGGAGAACCAAATAGAACGTTCATTGCAGTATAACGATGATGCGCTGCAATGCACATCTTTGGGGCGGGGGTGGGGCGGGGGCACCCGTCCCTTCTCTGCTCCCACCACGTGGAATGGAACTTAACGATCACAGGGTCTCTTTCCCTTGACCGCTGTTGATTGGCCTCAGCCGGGCCAATCAGAGTGCTTCCTGGGACCTTCTGAACAGGAATTAGAATAAGAGATTTAGCTGCTCTTTGATGGTGAAGCTGTGAAATGTGGGGCTAGGGGCTGCTGGCACCACGTCCAGAAGAAGCCAGTGTGTGGCGAGACAGAATACACTGAGGGAGGGAGACGAGGGACAGAAACGAGTCCCTGGTTCCGTCCTCCCCGGGCCCCGGCTGTGAGGCATACGGACAGTCCTCTCATCAAACGACCCCGTGGACCTAAGCTAGGCCAAGTTTGAGTTTCTGTCATGTACATTTAAAAGGGGCCTGACGAATTTATGTGCCTGTCCTTAGCTACTGAATTTTACTTTTCCTAGGACTGCATAGCCAACTTAAAATAAAAGCTGGTCGAAAGAAATGGTTGATCTGATACTTTTATAATCCTCATTCTTTTTCATTTATTTTATTAAGATATAGTTTACACAGAGTGAAATTCTCCCTCTTTACTACAAGTCTTGAGAACAGTCATGGAACCTCTACGACCCGTCAAACCAAAGAACAGTTTTATCCCCACCAGAAGTTCCCTGTTCTCCTTTGTCGTTGAATTTCCACTCCTAGCCCCAGCTTCTGGGAACCTCTGATCTGCTTTTTATCCCCATAGTTTTGCCTTTGCAGGAATATCATATAAACAGAGTCCTAGAGTAGGCAGGAATTAGCATGGCTCATGTGAAAGTCACCCACGCTGTGGAGAGCATCAGTAGCTCAGGCCTTTCTCGCTGTGTAGTATTCTACCGTACGATATACCACAGTTTGTTTCGTTTGAATTTGCATCGTTTCCAGAAGGTTTTTCTCACTGACTGTTCCACCCTCAGCTTCAGGTGTTTCCTTCGCTCTTCATCTCAGAGAAGGTGGCTCTCCTTGCCCTTGCCCCTCTCCTAGCAACAGATGCCGTCACTGTTACTCGACACTTGCCAGCCCAGTCATGGCACATGGGCGGGGGTAGGGGTGTTGGTGGGACCCGGCTCCGGTCTTAGGCAGGCACCGTGTCCTGTGCCTCAGGAGCGGGGCCTTCCCAGGGATTCTGCACTGCTCCCAGCTGTAGGAGACCTTTCCTAGTTTGAGTCCAGAATGGGTTTCTGCTTCTTCCTCCGAGGTAGAGATTTTTTTTTTTCTATTCTCTTCCCCCAGTTGCAAACTCTGAAGACAATAGAGTTTTCTGCTCTTCCCCTGGCAGCTTAATGCTGTTCCATAGAGGATGAAGGGCAGCTCGTGTTTTCTGTAGGAGCCATCTTTCCCTCCCCAAGAGCTGCACCCTAGGGACACTTTCTCGGGACTCTTGCTCTACTCCTAACCTTTCTTAGGAGTGCCTGCTAGGTCAGCGGGGAAGAGCTTGTCAGTGTTTTTCAAGTGGCTGCAAAGGCCGCTTTGTGTGTGGCCCTGTGTGTGTGGCCCCCAAGGCTTCCATGTTCTCACCCCATCCTCACGCTTAGCCTTTAGCAAGTCAGTACAAATTTGGGGTGAGTTCTTACTATCTAGTGTTGTGTCTGGTGACATCTCTTCTGGGTAAGCAAGAGCTCACATCCATCTTTCCTTGGAGATGCCTGTCCTTCTTTAGATTTGGGGTTAGTTGTTTTCCCTGTGGCCTCAGCTCGCTTACGGGCTGAAGAGAAGTTGTGAATTTGCACAATGTTCAGTTTCTCCTTGTAAGTATGGGAATTTGTGATGTTTCCCCAGCTTTCTACATCCTAAGCAGAAGTTAGACGTCCATCCTTATTTTCAAACAGATCGGAAAACAGAATCCCCATGTTGGATGGAGAGGCGATGACTTCCAATGACGGAGCCCCCCTCCGCCCCGCATGGCTCCGTTCCAGCCCCCAGTTATATTTTGAGTTGAAATAAACAAAAAAAGCCCAGTTGGCTAACATTTTAATCTGAAGTACTCTCATAAAATCTGGATTTTTTTTTTTTTTGGTTTCTCTTAAAAGAAACCGCCTGCTGTGATAATCAAGGCTGCTTTCTTGATGCAGAGTGTCTTTCTCCAGTTCCCTACGATCTCCAGCACAAATGCGACACTCAGCCTGTTTCACGCACCTTCTTCATGTGCCCGAGCCCAGAAGTGCTGATAAAGTTGTACCAGTTGTGAAAATGTCAAAATACTTCCGTGTCAGTGGGCAAATAGCCAGTTCCCTGAGTCTCTGGAACCACCCCACCCCAAAAACATACAGCAATACATGCTGGCACCTTCCCCAAGGTGCCTCATTCCAAAGGGATAAAGTTGGCAAACGTTGTGGCCCCACAGCAGAGCTAGGACCAGCATCCACTGAGACTGGATGATGCCTAGCTCATTCTGATGTTAGATGCCTATAGGCAGGATGACACTCAAAACATTGATGTCTGCAACCCCTGACTTAAAAGCATCACACATGCGCTCCTGGCTCTGAGAAGGTGGAGGGAGGCCGCGTGAGGCTGTCCAAGGTGATACTGTCGAATGACAAGGCTTTGGAAGCCCCACTTGTAGAAATCACCATGAGCAGCTGGATGTGGCTTAGGCTACTGGTACCCAGAGTGTAAAGAAGAGACCGAGAACAAAGAGGAAGTAAGACATTGAAAAGAACATGAAAGAAAAGCTTAAGCAAAAGGAAAACCAAGAAGCAGGGCTGATACGTGTTGGAGATAAACTAGAAAATGGTGATGCCTCAGGGTAGCCCATTATCAGGGATGTTTGGCCTGTTTCTACTTTCAGAAGACACATAATTACACTAAAATAATTAACTGTTTTGTAATTAAATACCAAAATAACTAAATTTGAAATTAAACGTGATAACATCGAATTGTTCAGACAGGATTAATTTGTGTCTTAATCTGATAAATCATTTCCATTATTATTAGGATTAAGCTTTTGAGAAAGAAATTGTAAGAGGACTTGTTCCTACACTCCGCAGAGAAAAACTGCCTGGGCTTTTGATTTCTCATGTGCAGGGCTCTCTCAAAGGTCAAGTGCTGAAGGCTGATTTTAAGTCATGAGTTGGAAGAACAAGAAAAAATATTCTTGAAAGAACAATCTTTTTCTGATATTTGTACCTGAACTATTTTGCACTTGAATTTTGAAAAGTAACCACTTTCCACCTAAGGTCCTACAAATTTTTGACCAAAAAAAAAAAAAAAAAAAAAAAAAATTAAATTGAGGCTCTAAAAGCAGTCAAATTAATAGCTATCCATCAAATAACAAACATTTAATGTTGACTTTGTGCAAAGGACTAAGCCAAGACATGTAAAACAGTCTCTGCTTTCTAAATGCAGAGCTCTTCATTCTTGTGGAGAAAGAGAGGGCATGCACAGAGAAAATAAAGTGGAAATCGTGCATTCAATAATAATAGAAGGCACCTGTGATGGTTAATATTCTGTGTCAATTTGGCTGGGCCACGGTACCCGGATATTTGGTCAAACATTATTCTAGATGTGGATGAGAATAATATTTAAAACAGTACACTTTGAGTAAAGCAGATTACCCTCCAAGATATGGGTGGGCCTCATCCAATCAGTCGAAGGCTCTAATAGGAAAACACTGACAAACTCCTCCCCTATAAGAAGGTGTAAATGCCAGCAGACTGCCTCTGGACTTGAACTGCCAGCTTACCCTGCAGATTTTGGAGTTTCCAAGCCTCCACAGTCATGTGAACAAATTCCTTAAAATAAATCAATTTCTCTCCCTCTCCCTCTCCCTCTCCCTCCATGGTGGATAAAGACTGAGCTATATATCAGCCAAGTACTGCAGGATGCGTGAGCCTGGGGTCCTAATAAAACTATGTTTATTAAAACAGGCAGACAGCCCGTGGGCCATATTTTGCTGATTTGATTTTTTTAAATATTGAATGAGAATATTATTTCCCTTGATTACCGAGGTTGGAGCATTTCCTAACTGTGCATTTAAGGTGAGTGCCTCACTGCCTTCTTCCCAGCCTCAGCCGGACTCCTCAGCAAGACGGCCTCAGTGATTTCCGTGGGAACAGAGTACAACTAGCAGGGCCAGAATGTGGCATGGGAGTGCTAGGAAGATGGCGCTGCTGTCCTCTACAACCTCGCGTGGCTCTCCAAATCCCTCGGGCCTGACCCTGAATGCTGTAAAGAAAACATGACTATAGCAATCTTCACTGGGTGGCATCCTGGGGGGGATGACCTTCATAAAGAACACAGAGAATTTCTGAGATGCCAGGTCACTAGGCAATTTCCCATGGCTACGACTGTGCCTCTGCTCCAGCCAAACCAATAGAAGAAGGCTGGCTGGCTTTACAGGTGGTGCCATTTCTGGCAGGCGTGCTCAAGGGCCCTGGAAGTGTTTATCTCTTGGGCTACACGAGAGCAGGCAGTTGCTTTTCAGCATGTGCCCCAGTCCACAGCTACATGCGAAAAAAGAAAGGAGAAAGGATAGGTAGAAAAGAAGCCCACCACATCCTGTGCAGAATCCTCTCAAGGTCCTCTCCTGCCTGGAAAGCCTGGGGCTCTGAGTTCCCATGCTCTCAATTTAGGGTTTAACTGCCACCCTGCTGGACTCCATTTATACTGACCTGTGTGAACTTCAAATAAAAGGCAATGGAGTTGCCCAGCCAGGATTCATCTCGGCCTTTACTCAGGACCTTGGAAGGTGGCTGCATCAGAGACAACACGTGAAAGGTATAGCGAGGTGTACAGGGTCTGGGGGAGACCGCATAGGCTCACTTGGTTTAGAGAGGGCCTTCTAGCTGTCCTCACTGAACACCCCCACCCCGGACTCAGCAATATCACAGTGGGGGCAAGTTCTCTGATGGCTCCATGACTCGGTTTCCTCATCTGGAAAGTGATTAATAATAATAATAATAATAATAATAATAATAATAATAATACCACCCCACAAGTTTAGCAAGTTAAATGGGAGAATTGATGGAGTTTTTAGCACAAGGCCAGATGCAGATTTGTTGCTCAACACATTAGCTGCTGTGTCCTGATTGGCCTTGGAGTGGGCAATGACCTGAGCCAGGCCAATCAAAACCAGTCCCAGGCTTCTGTAAACAAGCAGTGAGACAAAAGGCCCTTCCCTCCTGTAAGTTAGAGACCAGGGAGCTGTTTCCTGCCAGGTACAGGAAGATGGTTCTGGGAGGGCAGAGCCAGAGAGAAGCAGCTACTGAAGACAGGATAGGAGCTCCTGGTGATTTTCAAATCCCCAATCCCAGTTGTCCCACGTAGCCCAGCTGCACCCAGCTGCACCCAGCTGCACCCCAGCTGTTTCTGCAGTTGTATGGCACTTGTTTCTGACAAACGCGCCTTTGAGAAGTGCATTAGCCTGCTTGAGCCACCATAACAAGCCACAGACTGGGTGGTTTACACAATGCAGGTTTACTTTCTCCCAATTCCAGAGGCTAGAAGTCTGAGATCGAGGTGTCAGCAGGATTGAATTCTTCGGAGGCCTTTCTCCTGGCTGTGTCTTTACACAGTCTTCCTGCTGTGCTTCTGTGTCCTACTCTCTTCTTATGAGGACACCAGTCATACTGGATTAGGACCTACTCCAATGACCTCATTTAACCTTAATTACCTCTTTAAAGGCCCTATCCCCAAACAGGCTTACATTCTGAGAAGAGGCTGAGGGGGGGGGGGGGTGCAGTTCTAATTGCAATTTATGAATGGGGGAAGGGAATGGAGAAGAGACACAATCCAGCCCATAACAAGTCGAGTTGGGATTCTGTCACGTGCAGCCAAGAGAGTCCTGACTAATATACATATATGTTCATGAAAAATAGAACCTGAGAGGATATTGATCAAAACGTTAACGGAGGCTCCGTCTGCATGATGGATTAAGACTGATTTTTATATTTTTCTTATCTAGACTTTCTATTTTTCTTTTGCAAGGAACATGGATTCTTATTTGTAATAAAATTGTTTTAAAACATCTCCAAGCCTCCCAGCTCCTTGCAGGTGAAGGACGGAGTAAAGCCTGGGGGCGCATCTGAAAGCAGGAGGGTGGTGGAATGGGGAGCATGGGTGCCGATGACTGTGGTTGAGCTCCGCAGGCACCCATGGGGGTGGAGGTGGGGAAGCCACCGAGTGTGGGCCTGGGAGAATTCAGAAATAAGGAAACGAGACGTCCCTCTGCCAGTTAACCCGTAAAGCCAGCAAAATGGATCCATGCAGAGAAATGCCAACTCACCTTAAAGAGGCAGGAGGGCTCCAGCCCAGACTTGATTTCATTGGAGGAATT
>NW_024349803.1:16902413-16939889 GCF_902729225.1 Pteropus medius | reverse complement strand
CCAGGGCAGTCATGGGGGTGGCAGCAGCAGTTAGAGGATGGGAAGGGACATGCTCGCTAAAACCAAGCTGCCCTTTGAGACTTGGAGAAAATCCCTCACAGTCTCTCATTGGGCTGCATTTTTGTTAAAACACCAAAGCAAAATTACAACCAAAAGAAAATGAAAAGTTAGGGGAGCTCTCTACTTTTGTTTATTTATGGTTGAGAAAAATGAGGCCCCTGTGTCAGGACCAGAAAGACAGGGCAGCGGGGAGCGGCACAGGCCACAGGAGGGCTCGCAGGCCCCTGAGACCATGCTGGGACAGCCAGCTCTGAGGGAAAGGGTCAGTGAAAGCCCCAGGGTGTGGCAGACCAGCAGCCCCCACCGTGTCACACTCCAGACTGTGCTGGAAGTTGTTTCCTGTTCTGTGCTCTTGTCTCAATCCACCCAATACACCCAAGCCCGGAGAAAGTTCCACAACACACAGCAGCATCTTGTTGGTGGCACTTGGGGAAATGAAGGCAGAGGGCTGGCAGCGGTTGCATGAAGGAAGGGGTGAGAGGAGGCAGCAGAGAGCTGGGAGCAGTGGGGGATGGGCTTCAAGGAGGACTCATCGAGGAATGGCTTGAGGCAAACCCCCTTTCCTGAAAAAGAGCAGGAAGGTGAGCCTCAAAATAGGGGAGGCTAGCCCTGAGGAAGACGCAGGCAATAATCATGGTTATTCACTCTTTTCTGAGTGACGGTCCCCTTGGATACAGTTGTCAACCCTTGGCTCTGTAAGGAGGAAGCAGTCTGAGATGCTGCTTGTGAAACCACCCCCACAAGCTGTGGGATGACAGTCATTTCAGCCAGATCTGAGAGGCCGGGTACTTGGCCCAAAGTTACACAGCTGATACGTGGAAGGGTCAGGATTTGAACCTGGTTCCTTCTGACTTCCAAGGACCGAACGCTTCTTACCACCCCACACCATTGCTGAAAATGCCAGGAGAGTTGGCTTCCAGCCCTGTCGGGGCAAGGCGGGACCCTAACCCACAAACACCCCCATCCTTTCTTATCACCGCTGAAGCTCCAGGACTAAGCCATTATGAAACCCAGTCACCCCTCCAGCCGAGTGCACCCCCACCCTGCAAGCTGTGTTTATGACAGCCTCCCCCTCCTCGCTGGAGAACACGGGTTGGTCCTTGGACTTGAGAGCCTGGAGTGCCTGCTGGTTGTTTCTCCCTGGAGCTGTGGCCACCTGTTAGGAGTTTGCTTTGTGAAGTCCCTGGCACCCAATCACCTTTGGATGTTGTACCAGCTGCTGTTACTGCTCGGCCCAAACCCCCAAGACCCCCTTACCCTGTCTGCGTGCACCTGCACCCCTCCGGCTTCTCTCCAACACCTTGGGACAGATCTCAGGCTGCCCGAACCCACTTTGCCCGTGTGCATGGAGAGCGAGGAATGCCTGGGAATTTGCATCCTCTTGGGGCCGCTCTTAACCAACAACCAATAAGTATCCTCCAGCTCCCTTGTCCCTGATGGAGGACTCTGAGTTATGGCTCTCAGTACCCCTCCAGGCTTGGTGCCACACCTTGACTTCTTGGTCCCCTATCAGGTTTTCCGGGAAACGCTTGCTATCCCTATAATGCCTGACAAATTGCTTCCAAACAGATACTCATCTCAGGGTCTGCTTTTGGAGAACCCAACTCAGGACAGCTCTACTAACAAATCAAAGCGCTGAGCCTCCGGTGCTGGGGATTGGCCGACGGGGGCCACCAGGCTAACGTTGGCCCACATGGTGTTTTGTTCGGCCCAGCCTCCCCATCCTTCCTGGTCCTCCCTCAAAGTAAACACTCTGTTTTCCACCTAGGAAGAAAATCCTTGACCTTGGCTGATGGAGTGTATATTAACTGTATCGAGCATTCACAAAGAAAAACACTGTTCGTGGCTAGAGCCCAGCAAGTGCTTCAAAAGCCACAGTCGTTCATGAAAATCTTTGCAACAATCTAGGAGATCGTCACCCCTTTTAACTGACGAGGAGTTTGAAACGCTGGGGCTCGTTTACTCAGAGTCACATACCTGGGAAGAAAAAAAGATGGGATTTGAACTCACACGATCTGACTCCAAAAGATATGCACTCACCACCATGCCATATGGAGACCCAAACCCACACCTACTCTCCTGCCCCCCAGCCAAGGTTATCTCATCACTGGTGGAATTTCTGACCTGGTCATCTGATTTTTGCTAGTCTCTTTTCCTATTACTTATGTTCTTCCTTTCAACAGCTTGGGGCTTGATTTGGGTAGGCACAAGAATAAAAAATGATGTAGGATGCTGCATTTTTGGAGGGATTTATATCTTTCTGTAAAAGAAAAGCCGAAGCATCTACATCTATTTAAGTCTTCACATTGCAGAGTGACAGTTCCTGGGACCCAGCATTTCCACAAGCCAGCCGAGGCTGTTCCAGAAATTGGACCTTTGTGTGCACGGGGCTGTGGGTGAGCCAGAGCAAGCAGTTGGGAGAGGAAACCAGGTCCCCCACCCCGCCTTGTGCCATCCCTCCTCCAACAAGCTGTCAACTCTGCAGTGGAGAACAGTGCCAGCCTGCAGGCTTTCTGTTCCCAGAGCTCAGTCGATGACTCAGTTACTGAGCTATTTCCTTTTTTCATGAGCCTCCCATGCAGAGATTTTCAAGTTATTTCCCTGAAATGTTTCTTTCCTCACCTTGCTGCATGCCTTGTCCTCAGAAGGCACAATTTTCAATGGATTCTTCCTAACGACATACCAGCCAGCATCTATTAGGTTCTTAGTAGATGCCAGCTTCCCAGTTCAGCATTTCGCATGTTTTCTTAGCCCAGCCTCACAACTACACTGGAAGGTCTTCATTCTAGTGTTTCCGTCTTCTGGATGAGGAAACTGAGGCCCAGAGGGTTTGCCCAAGGTCATTTTGCCAAGAAGTAGCAGAGCTGGAACTCAAACCCATATCAATTTATACCTCTCAGCACTCTGCTATACTGTCACACTGCTGTGGAGAGATTCTCTTTAACCATAACAGACTGTATTCTTTGCCCTCAAATTGTTCCTTCCTTTCCTTCCCGTGATAGAACTTTTCTACAGCCAGATCTTCTACCCTTGACTTTGGCCTGGGCCATATGACTTGCTTTGGCCAAAGGAACGAAGGTGACGTGAAGGTGTGCTGCTCTGAGCCGAGGCCACAGGCAGCATGGCACATTTCTGCCAGTCCTCCAGGAGCTTCCACTCTCTACCATGAAGAAATCATGTTCATGAAGCCCTTGACTCTCAGCCTGAGCCTCAGCGTGACGACCTGTGGAGGAGATCTGATCCCGGCCTGCAAAGCCCAGCGGTCAGCCTGACTCATCCAGACCCAGCTGAACCCAGCCACGATCAGCCACGATTGGCATTTCGTGGGCGCGAAATCAGTGGTAGCTGCTGTAAGCCACTCAGCTGTTCGGGCTGTTTGCTAGGAACCATTATTGCAGCAGGAACCTCTCGCCATCCCATGTGACATTCCAGTCCGGCCGTGCTGCACGGCCAGGCTCAGCTCTGCGGTGGAAGAGTACAGGATGGCAATCTCAGGGAAGGAGTGGGCCTGCGAGATCATCTGACCTGGCCCCTCTTTCGACCTCCATCCCCTCCTGCCCCCTATGGCAGGCAGCCTGCATCCTCTGAACATTCTGAAAGGAAGTCGTCCTGAGCCCCAGCCCTGAAGATCCAGGCTCAGCTAACATTCACGGTTCCTTTCCCTTTATGTGATCAGCACCCGCGTCCCTCATGGCCATTGTCATTCTCTGACAAGCACACTTCCACGTGTCGATGTCAGTGGTCAGGGCCATGCGCCTGATCGCTCTCCAGTCCCTGCCCTACCCTTGTCCCCATTCTTCTCTGTATCACAGGGGGGTGAGCCCTGCAAACTAGTGTCTGAGGCGCTTGTGCTCCCCAGCTTCCAGCTGGGTGTAGGTAAATGGGGGGCCCTGGGAGAGACTGGGGGGGAGGGGGGTAGAGAAGAGGAGACGCCAGGGTGTTTCTCCCACCTCCCCCGCTTTGGGTGGTGTCTCGGCAATGGCTGTTGTTTCCTTCATGGTTCCAGCCCTGCCCCCTCTGGGCCCTCCCACTGTGGTTCCAGGTCCCATCAGGAGGCCCTTAGACCTCAGGTCGGAAAACATCCCCTCCTCCCTTGACCCCTCCAGCCCAAGGGGTGGTGGTGGCTTCCCGCTGCAGTGGGCTCGGGGTTGCCGCGGCCTCTCCCGCTCCCCTTGCAGCTCCGCTGGCCTCGGCAGCCAGCCCCTCCATTTTCAGCCCCCCACTTCCACTCCTTGGCCTGGGTTCTGTTTCCTCCGCAGTCACTGACTAATACAGACTCTTGATCTTTTAGGGTCATGTTATATACATGTCCGCACCTCACCCGAATAGACTTTACACGTAAAAACACCATCGTTGACCAGCCGACGAAAGGTCGAATTTCGTAGCCGTGTAAGTTGAGTTTCAGCTAAAGCTTTTTTTGTGTACTGCGTAGCCGACACTTTTTTGCAGCCCTTGGAGCCCTAGCGGGCCCTGCGGAGAAAATGGCTCTGTTGGTGGTGACGGAAGGGAACAAAGTGTCCCAAGGAGCCACTGCAACGGACTGTACTCCAGAAAGTCACTTCCTCAGCGAATAGCTGAGGGGAAAAGAGGCCCAAAGACAAAGGTACTCGTCGTCGGTAGAGTTTTGCCCTGTGATTCTTCCCTGTTCCATCCAACAAGACGGGGTCTTTGCCCTGACAGAAGCACGGACTCAGGACGACCCTGCTTCTACGGGGCGGATTCCTCCACAGGCTGGAAGGCCAACCGATCGTAAACGTGTCAATGAAATGCAGATTTTGCCAAGTTGCCCAACCACCATAATAAAGCTAAAAGCAAAACTCTGCTGGAAGGCTGCCGAGACTTTAATGCAGGATGCTGCACAGCAGCGGCAGCGAGAAGACAAATTGCGACTCTGACGGCCCCTCCTTCGCAAATGGATTTGGCAGCCGTGAGTGGGGCCCTCTTAGCCCTGCTGCTGAGCTGCGGGGCTCGCCCTCGGCGGGGCGGCCACACCCAGGAAAAGAACACTGCTGAGGCCGGCCACACCCAGGAAAAGAACACTGCTGAGGCCTGAGGGTGTCACCCGGGCACTGAGCCCTGAGCTTTTTCCCCCAAGGCCGATGAGCAGTTTGAACTCCATCTTGGTCTTGCGACCAGCTCCGGAGTGGCTGGACCTCGATCCCTCAGGTGGCTGTGCTCCAGGGTCCAGGCAGTGGGAGCCTCTGGTTCCGAAGAGAGAACTGACATAACAGTGCAGCACACGAAAAAGGGAGAAAGAAACTACGAGAACACAAGGGGGGGCGTGGCTCAGAGGGAACAGATATCCCAGTCCCCAGCCTCTGGAAGGGCATTCGCAAGAGGTCTTTATTGAGCAGCTATGAAGTGTCTGCCACTGTAATCGGCACACCCCTGGGGGCTGCTGACTCCACTGAACTTTCCAGAACACCTTGTGTCGACCTGAGAACAGCCCGGTCAATGAAAGTGTCATTGTACAGTGTGCTTTAGTCTATATAATAGGGACAGGTGCCCAAGGGTCGAGCCAGAGAAAGAGACAGAAGGATCACGCCAGCACCAGGAAGCCAGGCTGTCAGAGGCACCTGAGGTGAAATTCAATGGGGAAATTTGTACGCACAGGATTTTCCGGGAGCAAAGACCCCAAGCAGCAAGCGTTTGAAAGGAATCGGGGAAGGAATGCTCCCTGGGGACAGGGCAGGGTGGCTTGGTGGCTGACACAGGTGGTCACTCAGTGAGAATTTGTTGAAGAAATGCTTGAGAAACACTGAAGGGTCTCTAGACTGCCTCCCGAGGAGGGTGGGTTCCTTAAATGAAGGGCTCTGGTTTAGCCAAGTGGGAGGGCGAGCCGGGTTCCTGCCAATTATCTTCTTTCTCCCCACAGAGCTGAGCTCCTCCCCCAAATCAAAGTTGAACAGATATTTACAGACCATCCTATACCTGGGGACTCCATTCTTTGCCATGCCAGGTCACTTAGGTCACGTGTGGGGGACGAGAAGACCAAGCTCTGCCTCCAGCCAGCTGTGCGACTTCAGGCAAATCACTTAACCTCTCTGGGCTCGAATGTCCTTGTCCCTAAAATGATGAGTTAAGACTTGGTCCAGAAGGCCTTGCTGAAACCGGGCAAGCAGCTCTTGCCGAAGACAATGCTTTGGGATCCCAAGAGGCTGGGGGCGAATGAAAAAGATAAGCAACATACACGGAGCATTGACCATGACCAGTACTGTGTGAGCGCTGGACACCTATTAATTTACTTAATTCTTACAATGACACCCATATCAATCAAACTCCTCCCGCATCCCACTGTTTTTTGTTAACCCCCCCTTGGGGGAGTGAGGCTAATGTCGCACCCTCATTTCACAGGCATGAAAGTGGCAAACAGAGAGGGAGGGACATTCCCCTAAGGCCGGAGAGCACGGAGGGCAGGTGGCTGAGGCGGGGCCTGGCCTTTTGCTTCTCCCTGAGCATGCACCTGGCTACCTGGCCCGAGGGCCTCCAGCAAGCTGCTCCTTCCTGGGAGTAGATGCCCCTCGCCCCTTGGATCCTCCTTCTGCTGGGAAAAGCCTCGATGGGGAGAAGGGCCTCGTGCTCATGGAGCCTGCCTAACTCCTGTGTACCACTTAGTCGCAGCCAAATGGAGTAAGTGCAGTATTGATTAATTGCAACATTTTTTTTTTTGGAATACATATTCACCCTGACGTTTTATCATTAATGCATTAAGAAGCTGAACAAGCAATAAAACCGAATGGACTTCAAAACAAGCAGAATTTCCATGCAGTGCGGTCTGATTTACAGCCATTACCTCCTGGCAAAAGACAGCTCCCACTGCAGCCCACACCTTGGCTGCAACTTGAGAGCTCCTCGTTCTTAACCTTACTTATTTATTTCCTCAGACAGCAGGTATACTTCAGGCTTTGTGCCACGGGTGGGCCCTTCCTGTTGATGGAGGACACGTGGCAGGTGGGGAGGCAGGATGGAGAGGGAGGAGTAAGATTTTCACCGCATGCTTACAAGTGACTGTGACTGTGATCTCTTATGGGGTTGGGGAACAAGGTGATGTCATCTCCTGCCCTCACCTGCAGTTAACTCCAGAGGGAGGTGTGGACTCAAGGGTCATGTGACTCCGACCCGCCCTCCCTCAGCCCACTGCAAGGATCTGGCCCCAGGTGGAGCAGCCTGTGGATCCTAATGACTGAGCTGGAGCACTGGCTCTGTCTGTCACTAGCTGACTAAAGAAAAACTGGCCAGTTTTTTCCCTATTTGGGGGTCTGTTTCTCACTTGTCAAAAAATAAAATGAATTGGATAATTTCTTAGAACCTTGAAGATCCAACAATTTATGACTCTTCCCCTCTCCCTCCCTCCTTCCTTCTCTCTCTCCCTCTCTCTTCCTTCTTCTCCTCCCCACTTCTTCTTGCCAAAACAATTTTATACTTGCAAAGTCTTGCCAAAAACCCTCTAGATGCACTGACAGGGACAAAAAATACCTAAAAAAAAAAAAAACCCACCCAACAATAAAAATCTCTTTAGAAAGCACTTCTGCCGAGCTCAGATGTCAACAACGAAAGCTTCAGCATGGCATCGCGAAGGGAGCTGGTGTCTGCACGAGTTGACCCGAGATGCTTCAGAGAGCAGAGCAGGACTTTGAGTCAGTCAGGTGGCGGGGAGCTCAGACGCGTTGCTGACAGAACTGGCCACCCCGGCACGAGAATTCTCTCCCTTTCTGTGCCTTTCCTTGTCTGATGAAGTTTCCTTCCCTCAGTTTTCACGGGCTGAGATGCTGAGTGCAGCTACCTCTGCTGCTGGTTGCTGCAGCTTGAAGGTTTCTCCAGCTCTGCAGAGGCCAGTCGCACGCAGAAAGCCCGGCTCTGAGACTGGGAAGGAAGGAAAAGGGCTCTGAGGCTTGGCCATTCATTCATTCATTTTTTTTTTCAGTTGTTTGCGAGTCTTACAGTGTGTTGGGTGCTTCCTGGTAGCAGGCCCCTGGTTCCAAAAATGGAATCTCGAGAGGGATGAGGAGGTGGCACTGGCCTCAAGAAGCTCAGTGTCTGTGAGGGGCTGGACAAGCAACCGTGGCTGGCCAGCACACGGTGAATGTGGTGGGGTGAGCCGGGGATGCAAAAGGGGCCCAGAACAGCGGGGTGGGTGGGCTGGTGGGGAAGCTCATTGAAACTGGAGCTGAATAGTGAAGGCTGAATGGCAGTTAGTCAGCCCTCAGGGACCAGGGGCATGGGGTGGGGGGTTCCATATGTGCAAAAGAGGCCTGAGAGACACAGCTGGGCCTGGAGAGGAGGGAATGAGGGCAGGGGTGGCAAGATATCATGTGAGACCAAGAGGCAAAAGCCAGGACGTGCAGCTGTTGGCTTGTCGTGGTAAGTGATAGGGTTGAAGGTTTTGCAGCAGGTGCACAGGTGCCCTGGAGGGGGAAGGACAAGAAACTATGCACCAGGCTAAGGAATTTCCAAATCTGGCATCCAGTTCAACCTGACAAGCAGCCCTGCGAGCCTACAGAGCCTACTGGTGAGGGCGGCGACTTGGAGCATCACTTAGGTCCCAATCCTAGTCCCATCACTCGTTAGCTAGACGCTTTGGGAAGATTTCCTAGCCTCTCTGGGCCAAGCCCCCTCGTCTGTGATGTGGTGCCTGAGAACTCGTGGAAAGTGCTTGGGCCGTAACAAGGACACAACAAAGGCCCGTGACCATGAGACCCAGTCCGTAAAGGGGGAAGGTGACTTGTGCAAGGGCCCATCGGGGTCTGAGTCCCAGCCCTTCCCTCTAGGCTGCATCATCTCCTGATCGCTGATCGCTCCCGTGGGAACCCAGGGGAGATGCTGGTGTCTGGAACTGAGAGAGCGAAGGGGAAGAGAGTAGGGGTGGGGAGGATGGTTCTGGTTCTGGTTCTTTCACAGGTGAACCATGCTGGCAGACACCTTTGTGACTACACGGTAACCTCTGGTTAGAGGCCACATGACAGATGCATGGGTCGAACGCTCGCTGAGGCCGGCCGTGTGCCCCTTCCCTGATAGCACTATGCAATGGAGCAACAAACTGCCCCAGAAAACAGAGCAAGGGCAGGCAGCACCGCACCCCAGGTCACCCAGAAAAGCCTCTGGTCGGTGTGCCCTTGGCCTACATCAGAACGTGTTGCTTCTCAGGAGGGTTGTGTTGGCAGGAATGTCATAGACAACCTCCCCTAACTTTTCTCCCTATGGGGCCATGTTCACCCCTTCCGACAGCCCCAGTCTGGGAAGAGCATCTCTCTAACCTTCTAGAATGTTCATGCAGGCATCAGGAGCCCAGGTCCCCGCGGACTGGCAGGTCAGACCGGCCCTTTTCCCCCAGGAGGCCTCCAGAGGGGAGCCGGGTGGACCCTGTGAGACAGGCAGAGGGTGAAGGCCGCCCCAGCACAGCCGCACGCCCTCCGCTCGCCCCCGCCCCGCAGTGGGGATGAGGGGATGGCTGCGGACACAGCCACCCAGAGAACCGCCTCTTGGGCACCCACGTTCCAGACGCTCGAACTGACCTCCTTAGAATCCTTTGTGCTTCTTCATTGCCCCTGGGCTTTTGCAAGCATGGCCCCCCCGCCCCGAATGCCCTTGCCAACTTCTCAGCCCCATGGAAAAGTCCCGTTTGGACATCATCCCCTCTGTGGCTCGCTGTCATCATCCTGAGGGCTGGAAGGGGATAAGTGGATCGTCAGAGCCCCATGAGGGGTGGGGCTGCATGGAGAAATGCAGGAGAGAGGGAAGCAGGGGAGGAATACCCCCGACTGCTCCCACGCCCCCATCCTGCCAGGCTCTCCCACTGACCAAATCCAAGTGCAAGTCAGAGGGCAAAAAGCCTGCAGCCTCTCAGGATACAGAACGTGGCCAAGAACGGGCCGGCGGTGGGCGTGGCGAATGCAGAACGACCTGCCTCCTTGTCGTGAACCAGCAGTTGGTAGCGTCTGGGTCAGTGCAGAAATGGGTGTGCAAGGCAGGTTCGTGGCCATCTTAGCTTCTCAGTTTATTCCCTTTCTTCCCACTGTGTTCCCAGAGGTCACTGAAAGGTATCCCAGTGGGGCCACCACCACTTCTTTGTCATAAGGCTCAGCAGGAAATGGGGACTGACCTGGATGGACAACTGACCCGGCCTTTGCCCGGGTAGGTGGGACTGGAACCTCAGCCTGCCACTGGATCAAGTCACGGGCCTCTGTTAGAGGCTATATTCCTTTCAGAATACGGGGCAAAGAGGTCTCTGAGGCCTGGCTGTGGTTGTCTGGTGACCTTTCCCCTCCCTAGCCCAATGGACACTCTGAGGCACAGTGAATCACTTGTCCCCTGCATCTCTTCCCGAGCACCTCCGTCTCCCTGGCCCAGCACTCAAGACACCACAGCAAGGGGACTTATTGGGACATTCACTGACTTTGTGGGATTTGGTTAAATTTCTGGGTAAAAATGGAAGACCCTGGAAGAGCTTACATCCTCGTGGTTGGTGGCAGCATGATCTAGTTTGCAAAGGAGAGCCAGCTGACAAAGAAAGAGCTTTTATCTGCAAAGCCATTCTCCAGTAAACAATGGAAAGCAAGGAGAGAGGAATGGACCCCCCCGTATGGTGATGAGTTACCCACCCCTTTCTGCAGGTCATTGCGAAAGGACTCGAATAGTTGTCAGCATGGCACTGAGGGGCATATGCTCCGTCCCCTTCCCATATTAATATCTGCCCTCCCCCAAGACATCCTAATGAATGCCTCCACATCTGGGAAGAATAATGTTATAACCGATACCCATGACACTTGAGAGTATACAAAATCAGATATGCAAATTCCACTGCTTTTTGTTCCTATTTTTGAAAAACTTTTGCAAAGAAAGAGCTAGAAAGGGGGATGGGGGTTGGTGAGTGCATGAGGATGGGGGAACTCCCAGTTCTCTGGAGGGAAGGACTCTGGGGTGCACAGGGATGTCCAGCCCACAAAGTTTGGGAGCCCCACACCAGGCCAGGCCCCAGTGGCCTCAGCAGGCTCATTCACTAGACATCTCAGCAAAGACCAGCAAGAGCCAAAGACAAAGGATGCACCCAGAATGCTGTGCTGTCACTTGACACCAGGACCTCGCATGCCTTTGAGGCAAAGAAATCAAATTTCCCTTCAACTCCGTGGGAGCACAGAGTCTACTTTCACCGATTTTTTTAAAGAACAAATAAGATGTTTCTTGCATATCTGTGGTGGCAAATTTAAAACCACTGAACATTGCATGCTACATGCCCTAGGCTCTGGGCTCATACAAGAAAACAGCGTTGAGTGATGGGTCCAGAACCAGGGCTGCGGATCAGACCGCCTGCCGTCCGTTTCCCCATACCAGCCAGCTGCCCTGGGTAACTGAGGCTGGTTAACTCGGCGATTCTGAAACTGGACAGCAGAAAGGCTGTCCAAGGGGCACTCCGGCATGGACGGTGTGGTAGTTTATAAAAGCGGCCTTGCTCCCCTCCTTGGTTTCTCTACCCCTTGAATCTGGCTGGGCCTTGTGACTTGCTTTGGGCAAAAGAATGTGGCGGACGTGAACTCTTGTCAATAGGCAGCACTGGCAGGAAACCAGGGTGCAGGAGAAGAGATATTGGGGTACTTCCTCTCCCTCCCTGCCTGCTCCAGCTCTCACTGACCCGCAGAAGACACTTTAGCCCAGAGGCTGGTGTCTCAGGCAGGGTTCCCATGAAGCAGAGGGAAGGATAAGGATGTGTTTAAATGAGCTTTATGAGCAAGTGGTGCCTAAAGCCCCAGGGAAGGAACCCAGCAGGGGTATAAGGGTTGGGTGTATACGTCACCGTCACTGCTCTTAGTGTCCCCATCAGAGACAAGGACCCCCAGTCACTCGTCAGTCCTTGGCCACAGCTTCCCCTACGGGCACTCCCGGCTCTCCCTGTGCACTGGAAAAGCTGGATGTCAAGGGCGACCCTCACAGAAAGAGACCCAGGTGCTGCTGCAGGGCCGAATTCACCGGAACCCCCACACTTAAGGACACCCCTCCTCCACCTTTCGTTTTCCAAGTCTTCGCATTCCCAAAGGTCCTGCAAGAGAGCACAGGTTTCTTCCCAGATAGTGCGGCCCTTGCGCAAAAAGCAGAAGGCGTGGATGCTGGAAACGGCTTCTCTTTCCTGCCCCCGGAAAAGCCCCAGGAGATCAACTACAAGTGCTCTGTTACTTCCTTGAAGGAGGGAGAGGGAGGGAACAGTGGACACCTCTCAATTATCCTGCCCCCGATGCGTGTCGGACTACACTGGCCTATTAGAGCGTGGGCCCTGGGTTCCAAGTTCCAGCCGTGTGAACTTGGGCTGGTTATTTAATATTTACGCCTGTTTTATCATCTATAAAATGGAGATAGCAACAACAACAAAAACAATAACCACCACCACCACCACTTCGTATTATGTGAGTTAACATATGTAGAGCCCTTAAAATCATGCTCCGCATGGAATAAGCAATCAGCGCTGTATAAGTTTTAGCTGTTGTTATTAATCATTAAAATTGTCTCTTTTAATTTTGAATTTTGCATGTTATAAACAGTCTTCTTCACGACTTTGGGTGAGCAGACAAAACTTCCTGCCTTAAACAAATGATAGTTCGTACCCTCTTCCCAGAATTGCCGAAGGAAGAGCGTCTTGTAGGTGGATTCTGGGCGGGGTCCTTTAAGGGCACCTGTGGGTTGGGAAGAGGTTTTGAAGGTGACCTGGCACACAGCAGGACCTGGCTATCTTACTACTTGCCTCTTGTCAATGCTAAAAGTTGGAAAACAACAGTGGAGGCGGCAGTGTCTCCTGATGGTGGGGGTCCCAGTGAGGGTGGCTGTCCCCCTCCCTTCCTGACCCGTGTGTTACAAGTTCTGCCCACGCACCGTCTTCTGCTTCCCTCCTATTAAAGCCAGAGGCTGCAGGGCTGAGGCGGTCTCTGCAGAGAGGCAGTGAATCGAGAGGTTAGCGGTGTTTATTGATTTAGTAATTCGCACGCACTTTTCCGGATAGATTACCTTCCCGGAGACTCTGGCGGCGGCAGCCAGCTGCTAATGCAATGCGGGGCTGTGGGCACCGCGGAGGCGGAGGCGCAGGAGGGGCGGGTGGGAAGGAAATCGGCTGGGAGGCCAGGGGAGGACGCCCCACCGGGGTGGGAGAGGAAAGGCCGGCTTCCCAGCCTGGCACAGCAGGAACATGGTCTGCATTCTTCAGGACATGAAACGGGCTTTCCTCCAAGGCGCCCCCCAAATTCCCCTTCAGATATGACGACTATTCCCCTAATCACTAGAAGGGCTGCCTACAGACATCCTCAGACGCCAGCTCCCCTGGAGAAGCCTCAGGCGGGGTACGCTGCCCCATCCGAGGTCACGTCGCTCCTTGGGAGCAGTCACATGCAATGACAAAGCAACACAGAGGGATAGAGCACCCCCGACGCGGACACTCTTCAGGGCCACCCCAACTCCAGAGCCCCGCAGAGTACAGCCGAGTCAGGTGCAGCCTTCTCCCTCCGCTCTGCTTCCTGCCCCTCCCTCCATGGCTGTGATCCCAGGAGCATACCTGCCCCAGTCAGCATCCCTGGTTAACTGACTCTGGCCTCCATGTCTGCTTCCCGGGATCTGATCAACCCGAGCGACTGAGTAGAACCGCCAGGGCTGCACAGCTCTTCACTTTCTGTAACGAGGCCATTTCCACAGGTGATTTTCATCCAGTGGTGTCAGGAGACTAAGGGAGGTGGTCCCACCTGGCAGGGCCCTGGCTGGGCAAGGGTGGCCCAGAGTGGACCATCTTCCTCACAAACCTGGCCTCCTCCTCCAAGGCCCATCTCTGTTTCCTGAGCTTCAGTCGCCCAGGACAGTCCTGGTCCAAGGTTCTTCCCACTACAGGAGTAAAGCTATGGACCAACTGCTTGGTCCAGGAACTGCTCAGGTGTTGCAGCTCCTGGTGAAGCGGAACCAAGGGAAACCATCTCTAGGGCTGACTGACAGACACCAGGCACAGGTACCAGGAGGCAGAGAGGGCACGCTGGCCCAGGGCTCACACCTCCTGATCATTTACATGCTCTAGCTTTTCCTTTCCCTCTACACTTTTCCTCATTGTCCTATTCCAGTCCTAAACTCACCCAAGGATAACTGGCTAGCACATGTCAGCACCCTAGGCTTCAAGAACACAAAGAAGAATCAGCAATAGATGGCCTGGGCCCAGACTGCCTGTCTCTTAGAGGAGACGTTTATCCATTTTTCCACCCAACCATCCGTCCATCCATCCATCTGTCCCTCTGTTTGTTTGTCTGTCCATCCATCCATCCATCCATCCATCCGTCCATCTGTTTGTCCATCCACCCGTCCGTCCACCGCCCACTCAATAATTATTTATCCAACATCTACTAGGTACCATAATGATAGAGATGATGATGATAGATAGATAGATAGGTAGGTAGATAGATAGATAGATAGGCAGGTGGGCAAATAGATTGTCAGTCGCTGCTGGATTTACCTATATTTTCCCACCGAGATCCCATGGGGCTTCTATTACAACCCCCACCCTGCAATCATCTTTCCTCTCTCTGCATTTATAGCAGTGACAGTACACTCACTGGGTCAGGGAAAGAGGTCCTGGGGAATAAACATGTTCCCCACCCTCACATGGACACTGCAGCACCTAAGCTTGACCTTGAAGGGAGCATGGGCTTGGGGTTGGTCCACAGTGGACTATCTAGACCACCTGTCTTGCCAGACTCTGGGACTGAAACCAGACACAATATGTTTAGGGTTGTGGGGGACACAGATCCAACTGGGGACCCCTTAGAAAAAGCATCTCATTCTTCCTCCGCAGGCCAGCAGGCAGAGGACTCATTCATCTGCTCTCTCACTCGCTCAGACAGGCTTGTGTGTGAAGGGTTTTCTGGTCCTCTGAGCCTGTGGCTCCCAGGCTAGTGCTCTGCTTTCAAGACTTTCTGAAGAGTCCACGCACACTGGTGCTTCCAGCAGTCCCTAGGAAGAGGCTCAGATGTGCCTCACCGTGGCTGACTGGTGGTCTGCAATTGCTCTCCTCACCCCCACCCCCATCCTCTGTGTACCATGAGCTCTGCCAGCCTCCATCATCTCCTGGTGTCCACCATCCCTGCCTCCGCTCCTGGCTCCCATTTCTGGATCAGCTAGGGTGTCATGAGGAGACAGAAGCCACCAGGTGTTTGAACAGAGAGAATTTAAGATGAAGAATTGTTAACTGTGAGATTGAGACAGTAAAGAGAACTCTAAGGTATCACAGAGGTACCAACTGCCGGTAGCAGCCACCAACCCCAGAGCAAGGGGACACTAAGGGAAGAGACCGGAATTATTGAAACACTTAGAAGCTTGGTGGGGGACCTGGCAGAGTTGAGACCTGAATATCTAGGGGTGACGTGAGGGAGGCAGCCAGCTGGTGCTGGTGTCTCTGAGCTCAGAAGATGCCCCGGGGCCGAGACCCGACTTTGAGGAGGGGAAGCCAGACAGCGTGTGCAGTGTCTCTGGCTGGGGAGTGGGCAATACAGCTAGTCGTACAAAATGGAAAATGGAAAAACTGCAACATGGATTCAGTTGCTGATTTGGGCAGGAGCTGCTGCTGCAGGGGAGAAGCATCCTCGTGAGGTGCTGCTCACAGGAGCGGAAAGCGGACTTCCCCCTCCGGTCTTCCAGTCTCTGGAGCACCCCCTGGTGGCAGAGCCTATTCAGCGTCTCTGGCCAAGGAGAAAAGTGGTTTGCCGAGTCCCGCCCAGCCTCACAGAGCCATAGCTGCTTGCCAGCATCCCATGCGTCTTCTCGCTGACAGCACCACACAGGATCCCCAAGGCAACAAAGCCCAGAGAGATCTATGACAGTGGGAAGCATACTCTGTCCTATTTTGTGCAAAGAGCTGTCGTGTGACTTTCACCTTTTACTGCATGGACCAGAACACAGACACGGGTCCACGAAGATGGGTTTGAGGACAGATGCGGAAAAGAGACACCAGAGGAAATGCAGAATCCATCCTCCCTTCCAGGGACAGAGGTCGTGTAACAGGGACAAGCTTGTTCAAAATAGCAATGCCTTCTGCAGAGAAATCATCTTTCAAGGCAAGTTGATTTCTGGAGGAATTTTCCACCAACTGGCAGAACCCCTTGTCCGGAATTCCAATGGTAGACGTTGCTCAGGACCAAGGTGAGCCTGAGTCACAATGACAGTGCGAGGCAGGCAGGCAATGGCTGTCCTTCCCACCCAAGAGCCAAGGAAACCGAGGCACAAAGGAATCAGCTAGTCAGACAAGAGGTGGTGTCAGCAGAACTCCAGAGCAGGATGATTATTTGATCTGCTGGTCCCAACAACAGAGGAGGGAAAGCCTGCAGGGGTTCACTTGGGTTTCAAGTTCAGGTTGGCCCCACTCCTGCAGAAAAAAATCTGGACTCAGGCAGAGCTAACTCTCCATCCACACAGCCCTGGGCAGGCTGGGAACCCGAGGGCATGGGCAGGCTGGGTCATAAGGGGCTGCTAATTGCTCTGATTGCAACTCCAGGGCAGAGTGTTTCTGGAAATGCAGAACTCTGGAGGAAATACCAGTGGAACATTTTTGATGAATAATTCAGTGAGCTGAAATGGGAAATGAGAAAGTTTTCTCTCCACTAAAGTGGAATTTGAAACAAAACAAACAAAAGAAAGAAAGAAAGAAAGAAAAACCAAAACAATAATAGCAGCAAGGCTGAGCATTCTGCTGTCCCCACTGTAAAACTTTTTTTTTGGCATCACCAGGAAGGACAGCTCCCTATGGTTTGCTCTCAACAATCTATAGAATTTGAACTGAGGTTGGGAAATCGTGGGTCATTTGGAATTGAGGATAAATCACTCGATCGGACATCATCATCGACACCTTCCTTTTCAGAATTCGTTCTACAAATATTAACCTGGGCAACCATCAAAAGCCAAGCACTGTGCCGGGTGTTGGAGATCCTGTAGTGAAGACAACAAACAATGTTCTTTTCTCCTGGAGTGTATGGGAAGTTTTCGGACATTAGATTAAGAGACAAAGCAGTCGATAAATTTATATCTACCATTCAAGACACATGCTGTATCAGTCAGGGTCCATTCAGGAAGAGAGAAACCACTCTGCGTGTATAGAGCAGAGGGAATTGAATGCAGGGGATTTGTTACTTATGCGAATGATGGAAATGCTGAGATGTCTGGGACAGTGAAGGAACCCAGAGATTATCGGTAGCAGAAAGCCTCTCAACAAAAGGGACCAAAGGGAGGAAGTGATGTCATCAGAGTCTAGGACCTGGTGCCATCTGGGAGAGGAGAACCGGAACTGAGATGGGAGCTTCCCAAGGAGGCCTGGGACCAAGTAGTGAGTGGATGACTAGTATGAATGAGAGGCAGAACCTCTTCCTGTCTTTCTGACTTTTATCGGTACTTCCCAAAAGTTGAACCTCCGTAGAGGTCAGGAAGCAAGGCATTCTGGGAAACGCAGGCCACAAGAGTCAGTCCCCCAGAGGTACAGAGTGGGCCAGTGGAAGGATAAGAGGATCGATCTGAGGGCAAACAGGCCAGGAAGAACCAGCACTCATTCCCTGAAGGGAAAGAACAGTCTTATGGGGGAAAATTAAAGGGATAGTATTATTAAATTGGATGATCATGGGAGGCTTCTTTGAGGCAGTTAAGTGGAAACAAAAGATTACAAAGAGCTATACAAGCAAGGGGCTGTGAGCAGGAGGGGGAGAGCTTGGGGCAAAGGTCCCCACGCCAGCTGTACACTGAGAGCTGTCCAGGGGAAGAGCGTAGGGAGTTGACGGTGGAGATGTGGTTGGGCCTGGTGACATTAGGAATTGTTTGGGGTTTCAGAAAAGGAAAAATTCACAGCTGATTGCCTTCAACAGAAAAAAAGGCTTGGGAAGGTTTTTCAAAAAAACTCACATAGTATTTGTTTACTTTTAGACAAAGCAAAAACTAAAAACTCTCCAAATGTTCCCAGAGTACGTAAATAAATGTCCTTTGTGAATGGGCTAATGCTGTATTCATGGCAGTTCCTTCAGAAGAGATAGAGCTATGTATGCCCTGACAGAGGCTGGGAAGAAATATTTAATACTGTAGATTGATTTTTCTGGATCAGTTTTTTCCAAATCCCCTAGGTGACTATCCATGGAAATGAGTAACAATTCTTGATTCCATTTTTACCTCTGCCACCAATATGACTTGCTTACAGCCCCTTCTCACACATCTTAAAGGGCCCTGTCAAACTTATTTAAATGCCTGTGAACATGTGACTTGTTTCAAATGCATTTAAAACCACACTTTTATGCACGGTTACTCTTATTCTGTACTTCTGGTGAATACATTTTAATTGATCTTAAATTTTAATAAGATGGAATTCTTAGGAATAGATCATTGCATAAACTAAAAACTTCTATGATGCCTAGTACAACGTCGTGAAAGCAGAAATGCATGCAATTTTTATGAGTAATCATTCAGTAAATCAATGTTATGGTAATTTTTTATTCAAAAAATTTAACCATGTAGCCAGAATTGTTAATTGATGTGGGTGTTAAAAAAAAAAAGATATTAGAAAGTTCTATTTCTAGCCATTGATGGAATAACTGGGCCCAGACTTAAATCTTCTCACTGTTAAGAACTAGAAAACTGAACAAAGTATACAAGACAACAGTTTTCAGACATTGGACAACACTGATCTCTGAGAAAGAGATCAATTAAGATGAGCCTAGTGTCACCCTGGCTTTCTGTCTGGAGGTGCTTTCTGCAAGAAAGGGAGTTCAAGCCGAGCATAGCTGTTTCTGAACTGAAGAGACAGAGGTTGTCATTCAGAAAAGATGAAGGGTCTGGAATTTTTGAGGCATAGTACTGGAGAGGGAGAAATTGCTTAAATAAATAGCTCCAGAAAAGTGCACAGGGATCTCCTGAGTCTATTGCTGATTACTAAATCAAATAAGCATAGCGTGAAAATCCACGAAGCAAAACAGTTCCCAAAGCTCACAAAGGGCTGGGAGATGATGACATTCTGATCAGCTGGAATTGAGACTTACCACTCAGATCCTCAGGTCTTCAATAAAGACCTCAGGTGAGTCAAATCTTAGTAGTGGAGCTAAACTAATCTTAGAATTAAACCTACTCATAACCTACCCTAGAGAAATTTAAAAACTTTAAAACAAATCTCATAAGAATTACACTTATCTGCAAGTAACTTAACTGCCTGCCATAAAAAGGTCCAACACCCTTTAAGGGTACACAACAAAATCCAGCACTCAGCAATGTAAAGCTCACAATGTACAGCATTCAATCAAAACTTACCAGATGTATGTGACCCGAAGCCTGAAAAAAATTCAGAAAGTAGAAACAGGCGTGGGGAGATAGAGACGGTGGAATTAACAGACAAGATCTTTAAAACAACTATTATGTTTTCAAGGATTCGAAGGAAGACAGAGACACTGTAAACATAGGTATGGATGATATGAAAAGTCATCATATGAAACTTGTAGAGATGAAAATATCTGAAATAAAAAATTCATGAGAATGGAACAGTAGTACATTAGACATTGAAGAAAAATATTGACTTATCTTGAAGATGTAGTGATAGAAACTATCCAAGGTGAAGAGGGGAGAAAAAGACTTAAAAAAATGCTAGAACAGTGGTTTGTGGAACAATACCAAGCAATCTAACGTGTGTGGGGAAGTCCCAGAAGGCACTGGAACAGACAGAAAAACTACTTGAAGAAATAGCCCAAATTTTCCAAATTTGGTGAATATTAAAAACTCATAGATCCAAGAAGTTCAATAAACGCTGAGCAAGATAAACACAAAGGAAACACACCGAGACACATTATATTCAAATTTATGGAAACTCATGATTAAAAGAAAATCTTAAAAGCAATCAGAGAAAAAATACACATTACATAGAAACAAAGCTATGAATCTGACAGACTTCTGTTTATTAGCTATGCAAACCAAGAATAATAGTGACATCATTAAAGTACTGAAAGAAAAAAAAAATCCATCAACCTAGAATCTTATACTCACAAAAATATGTTTCAAAAATTAATGCAAAACAGACTTTTCAGACAAAGAATAGTAATATGTCACTAGCAAATTTGCATTACAAAAAAGTATGTTAACAGTAGTTTTTCAGGTAGAGATAAATTATATGAGATAGAAACGTGGATCTACCCAAAGGCAGAAAGAGTGCTGGAAATGAGAAATATGTGGATAAATACAAAGGGTAGTTTCTTCTAATTTTTATCGACTTTATAAAGTAAAATTGCTAATAATGCATTGTATGTTTTATAGCATATGTGGAAACAAGATATATTACAATAATAATACAGAAGAATGAGTGGGGATGATGGAGGGATAAGTGGGGAATTACACTACACATGAAGTGATAATAATATTATTTGAAGATACAGTGGAATAAGTTTTTTTTTTTTTTTAGGCGAGGCAGCCCTTGGTTGATCTTACAGATTGTAAGGACCTTGTCAGCTTACAATCCCTTATTTTTTTATTTTTTACGCCTACAGCACCTGGTCTTTCTAGGTGGTCTCCCATCCAAGTACGAACCAGGCCCGACCCTGCTTAGCTTCCAAACAGTGGAATAAGTTAAAGGTATATTTTGCGAACTTGAGCACCCCAAACACAAAAACAAATAGGTATAACTAATAAGCCAAAGTGATAGTATACTAGAACACTAAAAAAAAATGCTCAGTCTAAAAGAAGGCAGAAAAAGAGAAAAAAAAATGAAAGAAAGAACAGATGGGACAAATAGAAAATCAAGAGCAAGATAGCAGCTTAAATCCAACTGTGTGGATAATTATGTTGCATGTAAATTGTCTCAGCATTCCAATTAACAGGTAGAAATTTTTAGACTGGAATTAAAAAAGTAAGGCCAAACTATGTGCTATCTATAAAAAGCACACTTAAAAAATACATGTAGAAATAGGTTAAGGTTAAAGGGTGGAAAATGTCATACTGTGCAGATACTAATAATCAGAAGAAAGCTAGAGTAGCTAAATTACTATCAGACAGAATAGGATTCCGTACTAGCAATTACAATCAGGGACAAATAGGGAGATTTCATAATTATAAGAAGATCAAATCATTAAGAAAATAAAAGTCCTAAATATATAGCCACACAGTAATAGAGTTTTAAAATATATAAGTCAAGAACTGAAAGGAGAAATAGGCAAATCCATAGTTTTGATGGTAAACTTCACCCCACCTTGTTGTCAGGGAATACATAAGGCCAGGGAATATTTGAAAGAAACTACCAACGAACTTGACTCAATTGACATTTGTAGAACACTCCACTCAACAACAGCAGAATATTCAAGGACACACAGAACATTCTCCAAAATAGACCATATTTTGGACGATAAAACAGATCTCAACAAATATAAAAAGATTTAAGTAACACATATTATATTTTCTGACGAGTTTGAATCAACTAAAATTAACAATGGAAACATATCTGGAATGTCCCACAAATACGTGGAAATTAAACACCTTTCAATTACCCATTAGTCAAAGAAGAAACTGCAAGGGAAATTAGAAAAATTCACTAGAAGGGCTCAATAACAGATTTGAGATGGCAGAAGAAAGAATCAGTGAACCTAAAGTGAGATCAACAGTCCATCTAGATGTTTTCGTAAGAGAATGGTCAGAATGGTGCAGCCATACTGCTATCAGCCAGATGATGGAGACGACCCTTCAGGATGGCAGAGCCAAAAATAGAAGGAGCCCAAGTCCTTGATGACATCACAGAGTTGTTGAATCAGCTAACCCTTAAGCCCATCCTTGTTTCTGGATTTCCAGCTCTGTCGGATGCTACATTTTCTTTAATGCCTAAGCCATTGAAATTCGGCTTTCTACCTCTTGCAGCTGAAAGAACCTGATACATCCTTCACGCCAGTCTGATGGAGTTAAAAATAGTAAGAGGAATTACGAGTTTGGGGAAAGATGACATAGTATGCTTATAGAAAACCTCCTTACTATCACTATTCGTCTCTTTGATGGGGGGTGGAAAGGTTGTTCAGATGCTTCAAATCACAGAATGTCAAAATTAGAAGGGTTTTTAGAACTAGTTCTTCTCAAGAGTATTTTCTGTACTCCCAATGCGCATTGGGTTCCCGCCACTCTCCTACCACCCTCTCTATTCCATCGCTGTATCTAAATCATCACTATATTTTAGTTTCTTGACAGAGCTTATCACCATCTGAAATTACCTTTTAAATTTGTGGGGGGGTTTTTGTTATCTCATTTTTCCTGCTAGAATAATGAACTCCCTAAGAAGTTATAGTGGAGATTTCTGTGTTATATTTCTGTCATCCTTATAACCAGAACCTCTGTAGTGATGGGTGTGTCAATATCAAAGCCACATTTCCCAGTCTGCCTTGCTGAGAGAAGTCAATTGGCCATACAAAATAATTCTGTGGGCTTCTTAGAAAGTTCTTAGCTGGAAAGGGCTCTCTTTTACCCTTTTCCTTTCTTTCTTCCTCCCGCCTGATATATGATGCAATGGCTGGAGTTGCATTAACCATCTTAGGACCATAAGGTGACCTTGATGGTGAAATACCATAAGAATAGCATACCAGAGTAATAGAAGAATCTTGGGTCCCTGGTTACTGTGGAGCCACCATACCAGCTCTAATTGGCAGGTCCCTGGACATACTTTGTATAACGTAAATACATTCCTTCTCTTATTTAAGCTACTGTTCTTTGGGCTTTCTGTTATATTGGGCCAAATCTAAAATTCACTGGTAACCTTTATCCTCTTCATAGGTATATCTCTAGGACCTTAGAACAGTACCTGGCTCACCAAGGATGCTCAATTAATATTTGTTGAGTGAAAAAATGGGATCCAACCTTCTGAGCTAACAGATGAGGGCACTAGACCCAAAGAAAGGAAACGATTGGCCCCTTGTGACGTAGCTGGTCGGGGCAGACTTGAGATCATGTTCTTTGCTTGGATTGCTCTGCTTCCCAGGGCACTGAGAATGTGGCAAAAGAAAACCACCTACCTGACCGCCACCAGGGCCCCATCTGTCCC
The DNA here is from genome assembly GCF_902729225.1 of Pteropus medius. Taxonomy (NCBI): domain Eukaryota; kingdom Metazoa; phylum Chordata; class Mammalia; order Chiroptera; family Pteropodidae; genus Pteropus; species Pteropus medius. The sequence goes on along the minus strand of NW_024349803.1, from coordinate 16,916,803 downwards.
TCCTCTACCCCAGTGAATCTTATTTAACCCTTTATCCACACCCGCCGCACCAGTTTCATTGAGGGACACAGTCTTCCATGGATGCAACAGCAGCAGCAGCCCAGACTGCTCTGCTCATCTGGCTGCTAGGACTCACCCAACTCCGCCATGACAGGCGGGGAGCTCCTCCCTGGTCCTTCGTCCCCACCCCCCTTGGATTATGCCTTCTCAGAAGGATTTCCTACAGGTACAGAGAGCACAATGGGCAACTCAAATTTTTCATTGCTTTGCACAAGTCCGCAAAGGAACACGTAAGTGCCACCAGTACTAATTTGGGGGTTACAGATAATTTTAACAAGTAGGCAGATTCACAAATATAATAACTGCAAATAATGAGGATCACGTGTGTTAACCAGTTCCCTACTGAGGAATATCGAGATGGTTTCCAATGTTTTCTTCCCTAAAAACACGATTTTGCTCTAAATTCCTTGTACATACCCATCTGTGAGGTGACCTCAGGTACGCATTCCCGTAAGGGACGCGGCTGCATCGGCAGCGGAAAGGACATCTACACCTTTGAGCGATGTCGCCAAAAGCCTCTTTCCTTCATCTAGCTCCCTTTCCTCCACTCCCACGTCTTCTAGTTCTTCTGCCTTCCTCTCTCTTTCCTATTCCTTTTCTTCTCTTCCTCCTTTTCTTGTTCTTATCATCTGTTGTTGAAGAAGCTTCAAAGTGATGGAGGAACATTAGGGTGAAAGAGAAGAGGAAGCTCAAGGTTGAAACAAGGGGCAGGAGGACCAGGGAAGGGAAGGAAAAAGAGAGGGCTGTAACCATGACGCCGGGTCAGTTCTCTTCACCCTCCCCCCACCCATTAAATTTCACTTGCAAATATCATTAAATTATCCTTTTTAAATATTTCATTTTAAGGAGTGTTAAAGTCTTATGTTATAAAAGAAGAAATCCCGAGAGCAATCATAATTCACATTTGCGGTAGATAAAAAGCTGGCTGTAAATTATTCCTCCCAGCTGGAGGTGAGGTGTACATCCCTTTCCCTTGAACCTGATGGAGACCCTTTGATCATGTAGACGATAAAATATAGTAGAAGGGACACTGCCTGAATTTCCAGACTCAAGTCTTAAGAAACAGCCGCACTCAGTATCTCAAATAATCTCTTGGGATCCGAACGCCACGCTATCAGGAGCCCAGGTGACCAGTGGAGAGACCCATGTGGCGACAAGCGGAGGCCCTTGGCCGAGCGCCTTGCCTGGGCTCTCAGTCAACAGCCGGCACCGACTCGCGGGCCAGGAAGTAAGTCATTCCGGAAGTGAGTCATCCTGGAAGTGAGTCATTCCGGAAGTGGATCTTTCCACCACAGTCCAGCTTCCCAGTGGCTGCCACTTGGAGCAGAGGATTATTGCCTCCAAGGCCTGTCCAAATTGAAGATTCATGTGTAAAATGAATGACTGTTGCTATTTTAAGACACTAAGCTTCGGAGTGTTTTATTACCCAGGAATAACTATAACAATATTATGAATAAAATCTGCCCTGGGTAGCAGTGAAGTCATATTTGTAGTATTTTTACCAAATTTCTGCTTGTGTGTTACCTACATCTAAGAAGATATAAACCAAGTTTCTTTTAGGGTTTTGGGGGGGGAGAGTATGGAACCTCTGAATAAATTGTATCAATCTACTGTTAGAATAATGTTTTTATTTATTTTTTAAATTAACTTTATTGGGGTAACCTTGATTAATACAATTATATAATTTTCAGGTGTACATTATAATTTGACATCTATATATTCTACTGTGTGATTACCACCTAAAGTCCAGTTTCCTTCAGCTACCATATATTTGATCCCCTTTACCCACTTTACCTTCCCCCTACCTCCCTATATTTGACCTCCTTTAGCTCATCTACCTCTCCCCTCCTCCCCCACCCCCTACCCTCTGGTAACCACTAGTCCATAGAATAATGTTTTTAAATGCATAAAATAAAATGCATCAATTAAGTAGAAATGTAGTTACCAAAATCTTAAAAATTTTAAAAAAGGAATATGTGTGTGAGATAGCAAAATCTAGTGGAGGCTCCAATAAGTACCATAAATTTGAAGTATAATGAGCTCAAATAATTTTTCCAGACATCTGCAACACTTCAATGGGATATAAAAATGTCTGTCATTTTTATAGGTGGATCTAGCTTATACACAATGGTTTACCACCTACATGAATAATTGAAGGAAATGCTAATTATCAGTTAGAGATTAGTGAAAATGAAGAGGTAATTTTCCCCACGCATGTCTACAGATTCCTAAAGTTTATTCTCACACTTCAGATTAAGAACTCTCAACTACCCAGTTGTACAGTGATCGAATAACTGCATTTGTCGGTAAGACTCAAGCATAAAGAGATGATAGAATCAGTTAGGACAACAGGCCTTCATCTACCCGCTCATTAGCCTGAATTTTATAAGAAATAGAGAAACATGTGACTCCTCAGAAAGTTCTAGGACAACTGCATTTTCCAGCCCCCAAGAGCTTTATTGCATGGAGTCAGGTAGCATCAGCATGAGCCCACACATGCTCGCACGCCCCAGCATGTTCTGCTTGAAGCCAAGGACAACTGATTCACTGCCACCATCAAGATGCAAAGTTATCTGTCATTCATTTAGCATGGCAAATTACTTTATTTCCTGAGTGAGAGCTATACTGAGGCTGCTAAGAGAGTCGTCTCTGGTACTGATTAACGACTCAGCCTAATTTAAGCAAACAAGCAACAAAAGCCAGGGCTTGGGAGCCGTGGAGTGGGAGGTGGGTGACTCACAGGGATGTGACTGACTTAATGGTGTGTCCCCAGAGCCACTGGAACATGTCTCCTCAAATATCCCCTGACCAGGGACCCTGGGAGCCAAAGCCCAAGAAAAGAGGTGGGGATGAGCCAGCAGCTTTGTGCTCATGTGTATCTACATAGGTTAGACGCCAAAAACACACCTTCTGATAGAGTCGTGCACCAAAATGCCTCTAGAAGGCTGTTCACTTTACACTCCTAGCAGTAATGAAACAATCCATTTCTCCACATCCTCACCAACACTGGACATTTTATTTTATTTTTTTACCAAGAAAAGCTCTTTGATGATCACTTAAGAAAAATTTACAGGCCTAACTTAAATGCACTAGGCAAAGAACAACTCCATTGATAATGAGAGAAGAGTGAGAAGCTCTCTCGTAGGCACTACACTGGAGATTTTTTTAACAGGTAAGTAAGATACTTCTGAACTATTCGATCTTGACTTTGTACGTGCCTGTCGACCTTGTCTTCTAACATCCTCATCGCTGATGATGGAAAATTGAATTGTAAAATGTAGTCTAGGAGAGACCTGATTCTTGTCGTTTGGGAGATTTGCTTGTCTCTCAGGTGGTTTTTCGTTTTGTCTGGTTTTATATTCTGTAGTTTCATTCTCGTGTTTAGGTTGGGTGTTTTCTTGTTTGTTTGGTTTTGGTTTTGGTTTTGATCGCGCTTCTAACTGTGATTTTTTTCTTCTTGGGGATTCACGCCTTTGTTCAGGTCTTGAAAATTCTCTTCCATTTACCGCTTTGAACTTTGTCTCAGGGGAGCCCCACCCAGTAGTGGGACCATAGCTGCCTTTCTTTAAACATAAGCCTATGTTCACAGCAGTTAAAGAAGGAGTCTGTGGGAGGTACTTAGAAATTTCAGCTGGGCTTCCACCAGGCAGAGTTCTGGTGGGAGGCAGGCTGGGAATGAGTGAGCCCTTTGGGTTGAGGTGCAGGTGGGTGTGCCCAAGAACACGAGATGGCCCGAGGTGGTGGACAAGAACATGAGGCATGGAACGCAGCCTGAAAGAGCATGGACTGGGGAGCCCAAGAACTCATCCCCGCCCCAGCTGGTGCACTCGCTACCCATGAGATTCTGAGCAGGTCCACGTCAAGATAATGATGTAAAGATGATGCTCGTATGGCACTTCATATTTAAACGATTTTAGCTATTTTAACATTTTTTTTTTTAATTTACAATACTGCTTGAAACTGGTTCTCCACCTGTAAAAGGGGAGTAATGATTCTTTCTGCTTCACAAAGTTGCTGAGGGGTTATATTGAGAGAAGTTTTGCAAGGTGTAGAGTGTCACATACATGTAGGAATAATATATCAGAATTGTATTCTGCCCAATTACAGATGAGGACGCTGGGCCTCAGAGGACTTCCGTAACTGGGCAGAGGTCACTTTTCTAGCAGTCTAGGAACAAACCCAAACTTTCCGACTATACTTTTCCATTCCTTCTGCTGTGCTGTCTCTCAACCTTCCCACCCCCACCTTCAGGAAGGACAGCCTGGTGGTTAGCAGTACGTGGGTTCTGGAGGCAGACCAGCCTGGGTTCAAATCTTCCCAGTGGTGGGACCTTGAATCAGTTACTTAACCTTTGCAAGCCTCAGTTTCCTCATGTGAAATATGGGGAGATAATAGCATTTCTCCATCACATTAGAGGTTTAAGTGAGATTATGCAGGTAGAGCGTGCTTTTCACATGATAAACACTCAAGAAATGAGACCTTTTATAATTATTTTTGCCTCCACAGAAAGCAGAAACGGAGGCAACTTAACTTAGAGGGAGGCCAGGTTCTCCTACAGGAGACTCTCCAGAGTATTTAAGCAGCGCCTTCCCCTGCCTTGTGTGTGTGTGTGTGTGTGTGTGTGAGTGTGTGCGCGCGCGCGCGTGCTGGGGTGGATCCCAATGCTTTGGACAAGAGCTCAGCTTCCTGCTGAGTAGTGTCGATGATCCTTATGTTGAGGTGATAAGAAGCTCACGTGGCACTTTGCCGTTTTAAGACGGTATTCTTCTACATTAGCTTCTGGAAATTCGCAACAACGCGGTAACATCCCAATCCTAAACAATCGTCTTTATTACTGTTCCTACTTCCTGATGAAGAAGCTGAATGGTATAGGTTATCAGAATGTCTTCTTAATCTTTTATAGAAACAATGTTGAAGATATTTTTCATTGTGCTTTCTGAGGTCCCTTAGATGAGTACCCATCAAAGTAAATTCCTTGTAGAATGTAGTGACAGATAAATGCCCAAATAATTAGAACTACGTGACCTGGCTTTACTTCCCCTTCTTGTCTTGGCAATCAGAAGACTACGAGATATATTCAGTTCTCAGTCTCAGTAGTTATACATTTGGGTATTTTTCACTGTGCTGGGACCAGGGAAGACTATAGGAAAGCGGAGGGCAGAGTCTGTGCCCTTCCACAATTACAGTTTTGCAGGGCAGCCAAGTGGTGGCCCGAAACCCATTCAGTGGATGCCGCATCGAGGCCTCCCTGGCCCGGGCAGCCCTGATTCACCTTGGTGCTTGGACTGGGGCTTCTGATAACCCCGGCCCTTATGCCCACTACTTCTATAGACTTCCTGAAGTCCTGTAGCCAAGGACAGCCGTGCCTAGAACTCTGGTCCTTTGTAAAGATGTATCAGATAGGAACCAAAGAGAAGAAAGCAAGGCTTCGACACAACTCTGTGTGGCACGGGGTCAAGAAGTCCACAGCTTGGAGCTTTCCCAGACAACAAAGAGCGCCCTCCCACCAACCTCCCAGCCAGCTTCTGGAATCAAAATCCACAGGCGAGACATCTCCAGCTCACCAAGGAAGGCTGCACTGGGAAGAATCAAATTAGGGCCTGTGAGGGAGCCAGGATGACTTGAGAGGCCAGAGTCTCCCAACTTCTTCTGCAGCAGTTTCTACTTGATTGCATTTGGAGATTCTGAAATTTTGTGTGTTTTCCATCACACTGCTCTTCCGGTGCACCGAAGACCACCGACATGCCTCTGGATGTGCTCGGGACTCTCATTCCAGATCACCTGGCTTCCCGGGTGGGAAAGGAACCGCGGGAGAGGCCTGGACCCTCCGAGTTCCTGAAACCAGTTTCAGGTGGCCGGCATTCTCACAGCAAAGCCGTTTCCTCCAGCAAGTGAAGCCCGAAGTTGATTTATGGCTCCTTTTCAGTACACAATACTGCAATTTTGTGAAATGATAGCAGTATTGATTCCAGAAGATTTTCTCTTTGCCGAAACCCAGGGCCGAGGTGCTAAATGGAGCCTGAGAGTGAGTAACAGCGCTTCGCACTTCATCGATTTAATCGGTCTGACCCTCCACTTTGATGTAACTGCGGAGGGACCCCCGCCAGAGGCTCGGTCTTTGTTGCCTGGTTCATAGGCCCTCACTTCTCCAGAGGGCATTGACTGTGAATACAGAGCAGACTCTCCAGTGAGGCGGGGGGTCCGCACGGGGTCACAAGGAACTTAATCACTTTGGTCGTTGGGAGACGCGAAGCCACTATGAGGAATGGATTTTGGATTCTGATTCTAAATACATTTACTGTCTCCTTCTAGTTCCAATCTCAAGGCAGGAAATGAAGTGCTACATTCAAGGTTGAAAACAAAGCAGAATGAGTGAATCAGTGAATGAATGAATGAATGAATGAATGAATGAGAGAAAAAAAGAGAGGGGAGGAGAGAATAGGGGAGAATAAGGAAGAACAGACAGAAGAAAGGAAAAATGTTAGAAAGGAGGGAGGGAGGGAATAACAACAACGAAAAACTCCTGTAAATCCAGAACATTCACTGTCACTGCCAGATGAGCCATAATTTTGAGGAGAATTTAATGACTCGCCAGTTCCAGCATTAATTCAAGACTAGGATTCTTCATGGTGAAATCTGAGAAGGAGGCTCCCTGTTGAGATCATGAGGCTGTCTACCCATCGCCCTGAGTACCGGCTAGAAATGTTTTAGAATACAAGATATGAGGCTGGCCTTCTCAGTTAGGGGGAGGTTGGTGTTTGGGGGTGGGGGTAATGCAGCAGGCTGAGAGATTTTTAAATGATTATAAATAAGGAATGGCAGACTAAAACGGTTGGGATAATAAGACTAGAAGGAGAAATTGTCGGGGGTGTCTAGATGGGTAAAATCTGCTTTCAGTGTCCATGTGGAAGGGGTTGGCACCACTACCCCATTAATTTATTCACTCAACAGTTATTTATTATCTATTAGGAGCAGACACGGCTGGTTCTTCTGAAGGATACAGACTGGAAGAAGGAAGCAAATATTAAATGAAGCAATTCAAATACACATGCGATTACAATGTGCCCTGAGTTTTTTAAGGAAGAAAGCTAAATTCTATGAGAAGCAGGGGTTCCCGGTTAGTTGGGGTGGGCTCAGGGTCAGAGAAATCCCTCCAGATCTGTGGAATCAGAGGGATTCAGCGAGGGAGCTGGGAGAGGACTTCCCACGTGTTTGTCCAGGAGCTTGTTGTTTTGAGGGGCCAGACAAGGCCAGTGTGTGGGATCTTGGGGGGACGGAGAAGGGCAAACTCAAGTCGGGGAGACTGTGGAGCAACAGGCAGGACTCTGAAGGTTATCCTGAGCGTGATGGGACACTGCTGGCAGATTTTAAACAAGGAAGTGGTATGAACTGAATTGCCTTTTAAAAAAATACTTCTTAGTCCATAGAGTGCAAATTGGCGTGGAGATGAACTAGAGAAGTGAGGGACCAGTGGGAGGTGACTTTGGTCATCCAGGCAAAAAATGATGGGGGCTTTGCCCAAGGTGAGAAAGAAAGAAATGGGCTGACTGGGGTTACAGTTCGGTAGAGTGGCCAGGACTTGGTGATGGGAAGCAACGGGCAAAGGACTCCTAGACTCCGAGGGGAGGTGGCACTTCCCGAAAGTGGGAAGACTGAGGACTGAGGTGGAGAGAAGGGCTTCCCTCCTGACCTGGAAGCACATTCGTTCTTCGAGGTGGCTGGACACACTCTTCCAAGAGGGGGACTGCCATGTTTCTGCAGACTCTGGGATTGGGGTTGGCCTCTCCACCTGCTCCCTGGCTCCCGCCCCCACCTGCCGAGTGTGTGGGCTGAGTGGCATTGACAGGATGGCCCTGCCGATGCCAGGGCTGCAAACCCAGCCAGGGAAGAAGCACACATTCAGTGACATGGAAGGAGAAGCTGATGGGTCTGAGCTTTGGAAAAATACGTTAATATTCCCTATGGTGACCTCAGGACACTTGGGAGAGGAGTCTTGAGTCCCCTCAGAGCTCCATGATTTTGACTATTTATTCACATAACCTACTTTTAAAAACTTGTATACCATAAGACTGTCTAGTGTCGTGATTTCCAAACTTTTTAACCATAACCCACAAAGAAAATATGTTTACATACACACACACACACACACACACACACACACACACACACGACTTTCCTGAAGCAATAATCACCCTTACTGCATGTAATACACTGATACCTTCTATTCTGTTTCATTGTAAAAACAAGGAGGAGGGGGTCTCAATCCAGTAAATGGATTTTATAGCTAATGGGTTGTGACCTAAAATTCGAAAAGCGCTACTAGCCCAGGGCGCAAACTCCAACTTCTAAGTGTCAAGCAAACAACAACAAACACAATCTATGCTTCCCTGTGGCTCTGCTTGACTTAACTCCTTGGGAGCTGTCAGATGGTTTACATTTCGTTTTTAAACAAACACAGATCATTTCATTTTCACTTCTTTCTTTTGGGGGATGTTTCTACTGTAGAATAGTGGCTGATGCCCTTATCATCATGTCCGGGAAGCCATTCTATGATATAGAAGGTGATAATCCACTGAGGCTGCAGTTGCATTGGTGGACCACTGACACTTCATTGAGGGGAAGTTTCTTTTAAATATAAGAGTCATGTTAATAATTGGTCAGGGTGACCCTCTTGGTTTCCTAATTATCATTCTCAAGGTAAGTGTTCGGTGACTCTCCAAGGAGGGAAAAATGGTAAGAACATGCATCTGGATCCGTAAACTATAAACAGACATTTTAGAATTGGATTTGTTTAAGCAGATACTCATTTTCCTGGGCTGATGCCACCAATCCGAATACAGCCAAGTGCTGGGAGAATGCGGGAGAGATGGGGAGAAATGGGGGAACCCCTGCAGAGTCAGCTTATCTTTGGCATCCACTGGGTCTGACCTTCAGCCCCCTAAACAATGTGCCTTAGGGTCTCAGTCAGCTTTATTTTTTAAATAAGGCCTTTTTTAAATCTCTAAAGTAAACAAAGGCATATTTTGTAGAAAATGTATCAAACACTAACAAAGCATAAGAAAAAAGAAAGAGGGAGGGAAGGAGAGAGAGAGGAAAAGAGAGAAGGAAGAACTAAGGAATAGAGAGAGAGAAAAAAAGAAGGAAATTAAACTCAACCGAAATCCCGTCCCCCGGAGAAAACCACTAATAACATCGAGGTGGATATCTGTCAGTTAATTCCTCAAATTGCTTCTGATCTCATGCACACACGTTTCCCAAGATTAGTTCTTGTTCTTTCAGCTCAATAAAATTCTCCTCGTCTTCTCTCTGACCTAAGGGCTTCACTTGATTTCTGGTTTATGGCCTTCAAAGGTCCATGATCTCACTGAGATTGTGTCTCATCAGCCTTGCTTTAATAGATAGATAGATAGATAGATAGATAGATAGATAGATAGATAGATAGATAGAATGATAGATAGATAGATGATAGATACACGCACACATATATACAGAGATAGTTACATAGATGCATAGACACATAGATACATAGTTAAGTAGATTTAAAACCTCTGACTCATTCCAAACTCAGCTTTGGTCAAATAATTACTATATAGAATGAGGAGTGGCAATTAACGGATCACAAAGCTTTTGTTGTTTCCCACTAGACTTCTAAAAATAAGACTTCCTAAGGGTGGCATCTAAATCTTACTCATGTTATATCCCCAAGATCTATCACAATGCCAGCACATAGTAGGCACTCAATAAATGTTTGTGGAATTGAACTGAAGAATACCGAGTTCGTTACTGGGTCACTCCCAAGGACAGACTGAGAACATTTATTGATGATTTAATCTAGGCAGCGGACTTTAGAACATATGAGTCAGGCTAGAGTGATTAACCGCACCGCCCCCCGCCCCCAAAATAAATAAATAAAAATAAAGGCGGGCCTAGTTCTGTCTGTTTGCCAAGAAAGCCATTATATTCCCTGATGGGAAATCCAAAAATTCTCTGGTCTCAAGATGGCAGAAGGCCCTATGAAGAAATACAGGGCCTATGGTCACCCTTGAGGGCACAGGGGCGGTCACGCGTTAATCTTCGTGAAGTCTGGGATGGCAGCTGAGAACTAGAGAGAGATTCTTACACCATCCTCCCTCTCTTTTCTGAAAACGTTGCCCAAGAGTTTGGCCTCATTTTTGTAACGAGAACGTGCTTGGAACATTCCTCATAGTTTGGGTCTTATCTTTAATCACTTTCAATCTGCAGTGACCATTATGTCTTTGGCTTGGATTTCCAGGCACGATCATCTCTTCTGGGCTTCAGAGGTCCATTTACCATTGGATCAATTGACACAAAGTCATTAGTGCTTTTCAAGGTGGACGCTGTCTCTAATTGCTAGGATTGGCCCTAAGGGAACTAGTCACTAGTCACTAGTGTATCCTGCCCCGTGACATCTTTCTATTATTGATTTAGGGTAATTTAGTCCCCTGAGCTCGCTCCTTTCAGATACAATCACCTGGAAGGCACATCTGGTCACCTCATATGTGGTGAAACCCTCTGGAAAACAGTTTTGTAATATTGACCAAAATGCTCTGACCCATTAAATCCACCTCTGTAAATCTGTCCTAAGGAAATCTTCCAGAATACTTTGAAAAGCCATATGAAAAAGATATCCACTTTAGAGTTGTTTAAAATAATAAGACAAATAGTGGTGACCTAAATGTCCAATCACAGGGAATTCAGATCAATACATTGTTGTCCATCCAATAAGATTGAGTATTATTAGGGAAGTGGTTGTCCAGTTCACTCAGAAATGCCCATCATCTTATTTGGTCTATTTTAACGATACAGTTACTTCAACAAAATTAAATTAATTCATACTTTTTCAAATTCCTCATACCTTAATGGATTATATTGTCAACTGTTTAGTTTTGATTTTTTTTTTAATCAAGTACATAATGGCAAATGGTAATGAGAGTCAAAACATTTTCTGTGAGGCGGCTGGTAGAAAAGAGGGCCGATTGACAGAATTTTGGTTACTCCCACTCCTTCTAGAACAAACAACACAAACAAACTACTTCTCCCTCCTCCATCAAATTCCTCTGGTCACATAAAGTCCGATGTCTAGTGAGACTCGATTTTCTCATCTGTAGGACTGGGATAATATCGACCTCGTTGGATTGTGGTAAGGGGTACACGTGATGTAAGGGGTACTTGACACAGTGCTCGGTAAAGCGGGAGTCCCAGCACAGCCTTGGTCAGGGCACAAAGGCCTTCTGTTGTGACTTCTAGAGGATATGGCTATATACTAACAAGGGGGAAAGCCCATGACATTTGCTCTTTACATTCTCTTCTGCTGAAAAGCACTTGGTTCCTTAAGAAAACCACCTGCCTATGGCTTGGACTCACTCAGATGCCTTTAACTACCTGATTAAGCCTAATGCTGGAGGCGAGCAGTGGCTTCATCAAAGACCCAGGTTCTCAGCATCTTAGGGGATAGGCCAGAGTAAACCTCATTCCGGGGTGAAATCCAGCATGCCTAGCCGGCCCACCAGCTCCGCCCCCTGGTCCAGCCTGTCTGTCCCCCCACACCCTCCTCATCTTGGCTCTTACACTACTTCTGTCTTGCAGGGGTTCTCATCCTTAAGCAGGAGCTGCCTGACCCCCCGGCCAGTTTCCACTGCTAAGTTCCACCACCTCCCAGGTCCTGTGCAATGGGGTCATTGACCTCCTCCAGTCCTAGATGGGAGGGGCTCCTGAAGCCACCCCCGTCCCAGAGAACAGGGGACACATGTCAAGTTCCACTTTGTTTAAGGTCCCTTGTAAATGACTTGAGAACGGGATGCAGGTTTGTATGTATTTCTCTCCAAATGCATGACACTCTTACAGGAGCCAGAAGCCATGTGCTCCCAGAAAACGCAGGAAGTGATTCCTACCACATTGGGCTAGATTCGGACAAGTGATGATAGGAAGGGGTGGGCGGGCATTTTAGATGGAGGGAACAGCTTGAGTAAAAGCATGGATGCTCAAACTCTGGGCCAGTGATTGAGAGGAGGGTGTGGTTCTATTAGACGAAGCACAGAGTTAGAAAAAAGTGGGAAGGGGAGGGGCTGTCAAAGTGGACCGAGGACAGGCTGCGAAGGGCCCTGAGTGGATAGTCCTGGCAGAGCCACCAGAATGAAGGGCTGAGGGTGATTTGGATGGGACAATGGATTGGGGTCCTCAGAAGGCCTCTTCCTGCCTGATCTGAACTTTGGTCACCCAAGCTCCCCCTTTAAACTCTAACTACTCCCCGAGGGAGCTTTGAAAAAACACGAACTCAAACCATAGCCAGTTGAGTCAAGTAGACAAATTACCAGTTTGCAGCAAAGACAACTGGAGATGCCAATCAACCTCAGGGAAGGTGCCCAGCATCCCCAGGAGTCAGGGGTGGCCATCCAGCATCATTGGTCACTGTAAAGGTCAGAATCGATAACCCACAATTCTACTTCTTTATATTCATCATGTAAAACATTGGCCCTATGTGAGGACTTGGGAATCACAACTAATTTTGCAAAAATATGTTCACATGTACATTTTTTAATATTCTGCTTTATTACCTAAGAACAAAACACATAAATTTCTGAAGTAAATATGTGTTATTCTTTGTCATGATTGTGCAATATTCCATGATATAGTTGTATTGTTCAACTATGTCCCTATTGATCGGCATAGATTATTTCTACTGATTTTATTTTCTGCTGGGCTTAATTTTGCAGCCTATAACTATCCCAGTACAAAGACTAGTGCTTTTGTTTTTACGGAATAGAATTCCCAGAAAGACATAGGTCCCCACACTTCCATGTCTGTGAAGGTGGTATCTCCAAGGCCTGGCTGCTGTGGCCACCCAGAAACACAGTGGAATTAGAGACCGGGAGCTTTTCTGAGGTTTGAGTCATCCTAACCACCCAGAAGGCCTCGGAGCTAGAAGAGACCTTCCCTGAAATACTGCTCGTTGGATGGCTTCATCATAACATTTGATATGACCCAGCCTTTCTTTCTGGAAGACTCACTTCTGAGTAACTCTGATGACCAAAGAGTAATCATGGCTGACATTTATTGAGCTTTAACTGTGTCCCAGATGCAGCTGTAAGTCCTTTGGCTGGATTAATTGATTTAATCCTCACCACAACCCTATGAAGTAAGTCTATTATCGGATTCTGCAGATGAGAAAACCGAGGCATAGAAAAGTTACCTGCTCAGTTCATGCTGATGTGAACTATGTTTCGTGAGGACGGGGTGCTACTAAGCTTCGAACCCAAGGATCCTTGCTTCTGAGCGCACCGTCTCCCTGCTGTGTTATCTACCTTTCCCTACAAGGTTTTACAAGGATTTTTATCCTTTTTGTTTATTTTATATGTATTTTACTGTAACACTGGTTGCAAGCGATCCTCTCTCCCTTGGGAGCCCAAGCTTCCCCTTTAAACTACGAGTCCCCACCACGAGAGAGCTTCGAAGCCAGCAACCCTTCATAACTCAGTATAAATTAACACTCTAACTCACTTCCTGCAGCTCAGGAATATCAGGTCCGTGAAAAGGGAGACAATTTGGAACACTAGGGAGTATCTATTCAGAGAAAGAGGTTGACTGTGGACCATGACACTGCAGGACTCTGAGATGCAGGGCTCTGGCAGCCCGAGGCCGTGCAGAGGGCACCTGAAGGCTGGAGAGGAGGGGCTGGCATTGCTAAGGAGCCACCTGTAGAAAGGAGGGAGGGCTCCAGAACAAGTCCACCTGCTTTATAAATGCACAGGGAAGCACAGGCCACTGAAAGCCGTCTCATGGTCAACCTGGGTGTCCTGTCCTGAGAACGGCTGGCTGCACTTTGCCTCAGTCTTACCTTCTATGCCCTGGAGGTTTCTGCTTATATCTGGGCTAGTGATCAAGGTTCCAGCTACACCCACGCCGGCCTCCCACACCGGCTCATGAAAGGACGCGGCCCTAACCAGTTCCGTATGCACAGGTGGCCACATTCCACTTGTCCTGCTTCCCATTCCCCAGCCCCTCCATCTCTCTGGCCACGTGAATGGACCAGGGAAGGGCTCCCCTCGCAGATGTTATCATTGCCCGCTCCCTCTACTCCGCCACCTGAATTCTCAGCAGCTGCAGTGGACAGAGAGCTGACACTTCTCACTTCTGCAACTGTGTCTTTCTTCTCTGCCTAGGGACTTTTTCTGGCATGGGGAGCTTGGTCGGAGCAATAGGGGTAGTGGTGGAGGGAGTCTTAAGACCCCAGGTCCAACCCTCAACCAGTTAGGAGTGGGCGCTGGGGGATAAGGCTCCAGCCTCCCCCTCCTCCCAGTATGGCAGAGGGT
>NW_024349803.1:16901665-16902119 GCF_902729225.1 Pteropus medius | reverse complement strand
GGGGACAAATCCACCCCCGTCCTTTCCTTGTTGGTTGAGAACTGCCCCTGGGAGGGAGGGTCAAATTCCTGGCACTTCTGCTGGAGAAAGCCTTCAGGCAAGACGACCCAGAAAGCCAACAGTGTGTAGGAATGTGATCTCCAGGTTGGGCCTGAGGGCTGGGGGCCGCCGGGCAGAGCTGAAGCTAAAGCAAAGTAGAGACCGGATGGCAGAGCTGAAGCTAAAGCAAAGTAGAGACCGGACGAGCTGAGGCCTACGGCGGATCCGTAACCCAGCCCCGTGCCCTACTTTTGCTTCAGATGATTCGACTTCATTTCTGAATGCTGGCACCCAGAACTTGTCCTGTTTCTGACTCGAGAGGCAGACTCATGCTCTGCTCGGCTGATAACTATGCCCTCTTAGATCTGCCTTTCTCTCAGTTTACAGAGGATTTGGGTCTTTATTATGTCAAAGG
>NW_024349803.1:16898515-16900868 GCF_902729225.1 Pteropus medius | reverse complement strand
AGGACATTCTGACATCTGCCCTCGTCCTCTCATTAAGAACCATGTATTTTACGCTCAACAGACTGACCCAATCTCAGTGTTACTGGGTTAGATTACTCTCACGTGAAGCTCCTCATTTGTTGGATATTGATTTAGTGCCCACGGGGGTCAAATACTGGGCTGGACGCTGGGGGGTCCAATGGAGAGCCGAACCAGACATGGCCACTGCTCCCAGTCTACTGCAGGGGTTAGCATGCATCAGATGCAAAATCATCTCAATGCCACAGGAGTTCATCTCAGGGAAGGAGGCCTTCAGGAAGAGATGATCGAGTTATCCCAATCAGAAGTGTCAGAAGTAAGAATTCACCAGGGAAGAGAAGAGGAAAGGACATTCCAGGCAGAGGACTTGGCACGGGCAAAAGGCCGGTGGTGGGAAGAAGCCTGGCCGAAGCTTATGAGTGAGGCTGCCGAGGGGAGGGCGCCTGTGCAGGAGGAGGTGGGAGACGGAGCAGGCCAGGCCTGCAGCCTCGCAGCCCATGTTCAGAGCAGTGAGAAGACAGCAGGGGTTAGGAGCAAAGATGGGACATGATTATGTTGGCATCAGAAAAGATTCCTCTGACGGCCGTATGAACACCATGGCAAAGAGGATTCGAAGGGAGCCAGTCCAGGGGTGACAGCAAGAGTCTAGCGCAAGACAAATGGCAGCTTGACTCATGTCAGGGCGATGGAGACAGAGAATAAGAGCCAACGTGAGAAGGATTTAGGAGATCAAATCATCCAGTCTCGGGGAAGGACTGAACGATGCCAGTCTGGGGGAAGGAGCGGATGGTACCAAGGATGTCTCTGACCTTTGCAACTGAGTAGAAAATTGCAATTCATTGAGATTGGGGAGAGGTCCAGGTACGGTTTTGTGGGGGCTGCGGAGTCATATGTCCAGTCTGGATTCTGAAAGGCCTTTCAAAGTCCCAAGCAGAAATGCTGAAGAGGCAGGTGGAAAGATCTAGGCTGCAGAAGATGGAGTGTGAGCCATCCCCTTCACCATGGATCTTAAAGCTGTGGTCCTGGGTGGGTTCTGGAAGGAGAGGAGGCTTTGAGGGACCCTGTCTCCTTTGCAGGCTTCTGTGCCCACCCAGAAGACCCCCAGATGCCAGCAAAGGCTGCGTCAGAGGGGTAGTGAGAGCACAGAAGGAGCTGATGTGGAGCCCAAGAGGAAAGAGAGCGGAAGGTGAGGACGGCCAACGGGGTTCAGTGCTACTGAAGAGACAGCATGTTGCGAGTCTGGACTGAACATGGAGTTGACCTTGGGGAGAGCAACTTTGTCAGAATGGAGGGCAGAAGCCAGACTGAAATGGGCTGAGACTGGTTTGATACCGAACGAAGGAGACGGAAGAAAGGGGAGACTGGAGGGCGCGAGTTCGAGAGAGGATTTTGTTTAAATGGAAGAACTGTGATAGTGTTTAAAAATTAGCAGACAGGATCCGGTGGCATGCACAGTTAGGGTGCCTGCAGGGTAGGAGCTGTCAGGGGTGCCAGCACCACATCCCCGAAGCCCTCATGAGGGTCCCGGAGCCCCAGCCAGTTCCCTGAAAACATAAGGGTGTGCCAGTCTGGCTTTATGCCTCTCTGGGGCTCCCAGTGGCACTTGGGGAGCTTGCATGTCTGTGTCGTGCAGGCACAATCAGGAAATGCAGAGAATGCACGAAAGTGCCTCAGCCTCTCTATCCTCCAGTAGGATGATTCTCAGCAGTGCTCCATGCAGCCTCCCAGAGGGGCCGCTGAGAGGCATCGCACCCATTACTCCACTCTCGGCTGGCCTTTCTCTCTCCCCTCCCTCTCCTTCATTTTCTCCCTGGGCTTCCTGGGGTCACCAAACACATAAATACGCTCACTCAAGTTCCTGTCTCAGAGTCCGCTTTAGGGGGAACCAAAATGGTACACTTGGGGTACATTTCCTAGGAAGGCAGGAGGGGTTGGGGTGCCAAGTGGAGGGGCAGGTGGATTCTTCTGCTGGAGCAGATGGAAAACAGAGCAGAAGGGAGATTAAAGGAAAGCGTCTATGTTTGCTAGCAAGATGGTGAGTCCTCGCTGATGCTGTGTTCTCTGTGAAATTGTGAAGAGGCAGATGCCTGCTGAAAAAAAAAAAAAACAGGCAAAGAAGGTAGATCGGAAATGTAAAGCATCTAGACAAGGCTACAGTGATTCAGACCGTGAGAGAGCGGACCAGAGGAAGCAGCAGGCTTTCCAGGAATGCTGCAGGTCCACTGGAGGCGGTGATCAAGAATTTATGACTGAATTGATCTTCTCTGTTGTGTACCATTCTCCAGCAGCCCTTGGCTGCTCTGAGGCAGGTGAAGGGAAAGGGAGCAGTCGGACT
>NW_024349803.1:16884909-16892336 GCF_902729225.1 Pteropus medius | reverse complement strand
CGGATGGATGGATGGACGGACGGATGGTGTTGTCTAAACCTGTACTGCAAAAACCATGGTCTGTGGACCACTGGCATCACCTGGGAACTTGTGTAAAAGACAGAACTCCCGGCCCCACCTGGCCCCACAGAATCTGTGTCTGAATTTTAACAAGATCGCTGCGTGGTTTGCATGTGCCGTGAAGTTTGAGAAGAGCTGGTCTAAACCACAAGTACTCCAGTCTGGTCTAGCATTGGGCTGGGGAGTGATGCAGGGAGGTCCAGGCAGAGCCCCTTCTCTTCTCGGACGAGAATCCTGTCAGCCTCCGATTCTACCTGCAGTTCCATTCCGGGTAGCAAAGCAGACATGTGCCCAGGTGTGGTGGGTATAACTCTTCAGCAAGACTGAAATCTAATGTGAAGTCTTCCTGGTCTGGAGCATTTAAGAAGCCAAATTGCCCCCACGAGTAGTGAAGAAAGGAGTTCTCGCTATGCCTATGTGTTTGGACCTCGGATCTGTGGGCTGAAGGCTTGCGGAGATTTCACACACAAAGAGAGGCACGATGTCTTATAGTAATATTTGGGATGCACTTGGCATCCATCTTTCTGAAGGACCTGCTGGGGCCAATGACTCCAATTATCTGGGACTCTTGCTGTTCAACATCAGCTCTAATTTGCTGGGCAACATGAAGCAAGGCCCTTGGCCTCTCTGGGCCATCGTTCTTCATCTGAGTAGCAAGAAGAGAAGGTTGTTGTACAATATTGGCTGTGTTCGAGCCTAGAGACTATTTCTCTTCTCTTCTGAAAGGAGAAAACCTTTAAAGGACCCTCTTGTCTGAACGACACTCCAGGCAAAAGGAAACAACTAGAAATCTGTCTCCAACGTGAAATCGATCACTTTAAAGCAACCCTTTGACCATGCTGCTTTGCTGCTCAGATGACTTCTGGCACTTCCAAAACATGTTATTACATTCGCCCAGACTCCTCGCCAGGGGGCCCAGTCACACCTTCCACATCCTCTCTCCACACCCTTCGCCCGGGTCTGAGTCTCCTACCGGGACCAAGGTCGACTTGCATTTCTGAGTATGTATGCCTGGGCTCCTGAAATCTCATCCTCCCCCCACCCCGCCTCCAGGAAGTCTCCCCTGATCATCTCCTTCACTCCAGCCAGACACGAGCCCTCTCTCCTCTCAGACTTCCGTGTGCACTCCCACACAGCCGAGTAAGGAAGCTGCCCCACTGTGGGGCTGCCCCAGAGCCAGGCTTCTCCCCTTAATCCTGCGGCTCCTCTTGCAGAGCCCAGCACAGTGCCTGCCACGCCATGAGGGTATTTCTCACACTTTTTACTAAAATATCTCTAAGGCAGAGGACTGTGTTGAAGTCCCCTGACGCCTCTGGGAAAAGCAGCCTCCGCTTCCCATCACTGCACAAGGGCAACATTTTTTAGCTCCTGTTTTAACGTTAAAATTCATCGACTTTAGCATGCCACACAGCACATAGAAGTGTTTGCTTTCATAGAAACATCATGATTTGCCCCCATCCCTCTTGTCCAGCCCACTTGATACTCTGGGAAGATGGGCAACTTCCTGCTGCCCCTCCATCAGAGGTCCAAGACTGAGACGCCAGTTGTGAGTATGTGAAAATAGAACTGAACAGCGTCCAGAGAAGGCCACCTCCCCGTGCAGCCAGCGGAGCGCCAAGCGAATGAGCTGAAGGGTTTGGGCTTTAAGTTTGTACCTCATTCTCTGGCAAAGCCCTCAAGACTCTACAAAATGCCTTCACAACCTGATTGCTACCTCGTTTGGGTCACAATAAAATGGAAAGTTGGGAGGGGAGGACTTATTATTGTTATTTACAGAGAGGTTCTGGGTTACCTGAAGCCCCATAACTAAAAGATGATGCAGGAAGAGCTGAAAAACCTTTCTAATTTTCCTAACACACGGAGCATCCTGTTATGAGGACAGCTGGTCAACCAACAGCGCCGGGTGGAATTCCGCCCTTCACAGAGGACATGTGGAAATCTCTTTGTGACAAGTCAATCCCTCAGCCCTACTGAGGGTGAGACCTATCCCCCAACCTAACACACGCGTGTGCAGGTGCACGCACACACACGCACGCGCGCGCGCACACACACACACACACACACCCCTCACCCTTTCGGCTTGCAAACTTGTGCTTTGAGATCAAAGTCTCGGGACCGCCTCTCTGACTTCTTTCCAAAGGTGTCATCCATGCCAGCCAAGAGAACCTCCGCACATACCTGTGCTGGGGGGCCTGCCTCCTGGCCCCAGGACCCTGAGGCAGCTCTCTGAATACACCAGAAAGGAAGTCTAAGGAAGGAAGGAAGGAAGGAAGGAAGGGAGGGAAAGACAGAAGTCTTTTCTAATAGTCCTTTACCCCTCTCCATTTACAGTGGCTTACGATGGGCCTACGTCCCAATAAACCCATCGTTAAGTGGAAAATGCACTTAATACACCTAACCTACCGACCACCGTAGCTTAGCCTCGCCTACCTTGAACGTGCTCGGAACACTGCATTAGCCTGCAGTTGGGCAGAAGCACCTGACACAGTGAATACACTGCGCAGTATCGGTTGTTTACCCTCGCGATCGCGTGCATGACTGGGAGCTGTGGCTCGCTGCCGCTGCCCAGCATCACGGGAAGAGACCGAAACTCAAAATTCGAAGTACAGTTGCTACTGAATGTGTATCGCTTTCACACCGTCGTAAAGTAGAAAAATCCTAAGTCAAACCATCCTAAGATGGTCTATCTGTCCTCTCTCCTCCTGGCCCACTTCCCACTTCCTGTCCTACAGAGAGAGCAGCTCCTGAATTATGGCCTTGAACTGGAAATGAGGGTGAGTGTGAGTGACTCGGCTCTCCAGAGAGTTCCGTTTCAGTGGTAAGTGACTCTGACCTTGGACACGGGCTGACTGGAATCCTGGCCCTTAGCTTGCAGGCAGCAACTTGAACGTGAACCCTCTTCGGAGAGATCTGTGGGGGCTGGATGGGCCTGTGGGATCAGTGACACAGAGTCACTCCCCAGAGCTCCACACAGGAGTCCCTGACCGAAGGAGATGCTGTCACCTCCCCCTGCAGTGGACGGAGCTCCAGAGGGAGGCTGTGTGCCGAAGGGTTTTCCCGAGCTGTGTCGCACTGGAAACCACTCTGAGACTCAGTTTCTTCATCTTCAAAACAGAAGAGATCACTGAATCCAGTTAGCCGTCCTTGGGTTATGGCGGTAGAGAATCACATTAAGTCCTGATCCCAGCAAGAGGAAGGAAATTTAAATCAGGACCCATAAATGACTAAAACCGTGTAAACAGATCACTTCAGTACAGGGTGAGAAGGACCAAGATGACTTCGATTGGGGGTGGTGGAGGCGGAGGAGGCCCCCACTTCCCTGGGGAGGTGGTCCAGGAGACAGAATGCCACCTGCTCTGCTGTCCACCACGGCAGGTGCCAGATGACTGCTCACTAGCTCAGTGGCCCTCCAGGTCCAGGTGGCAGAAGGGGGTTTCGAAAATGGGAAAGGTAGGGACTGTGGCCACCAGAGATGATACACTCCCTCCATGACCATGTGACCCGCAGACTCAGCGTCACCAGAGCTTCCAGCTTTTAAGAGAAGCTGGAAGGCTGGACCTACATGTAAAATTTCCTAATTTTTAGAAGCTGGCAACTAGTTTCCATAAAAGAGCAAAGTCGCCTAACCACCTCGTCATGGACCAAACAGAACACATTCTCTCTTTGTGCTGCAGGGAATGGCTCCTCGGGTACAAGGAGTCCATGGAGGGAGTGAGCAGCCCCATGCTGGGAGAGGGAACACCTCAGCCAAGGAAGCCAGTGTGTGATGGAGAAAGTCAGCGGGAGGATCAGGCTGCTCTGAAACCCTGCTGGAGAGGCTCCCCTCCTCCCCGCACCCCCTCCCTGCCGCCGGGGCCCTGTCCGTCTCTGCAGGCCAGCAGCTGGGCAGGATGACTTGCAGGTTTTGCTGGCAAAGCATCCCCGCTCGGGCTGGGGCAGACAGAAGCTCCTCCAGCTGCTGTTCCCCTGCCCAGGCTGCTGGATCTGTGAGCAGGACTGTGGGACAGAGGTGGCATCCCACTCCCTGACCCCTCTGGGACCCCGTATGCAAAGCCCAGTTGTGGCCTGGCCTGTCCAGCTCTCCCCCGTTCACCTTCCCTCCCCTGCCCATGGATCTCCCTCCAGGCTCTGCCTCCCAGCCATTCCCAGACGGAGACTCAGTCAGTCTCCCTGGGTGGATATTGGCTAATTGATTGGGCTTTTGTTGCTTCTGCTCCAACGGCAGTCAGGAAAGTCCCCAGACAGCTCTTTGAAGAGGGACAATGACTAAGGTGGAATGGTTTCTAATTGCCCTAAATCCTGCTTTCCTGGAACTGGAAGGGGCCTCCTAACATACCCCCCCACCCACCCACCCCCGCTTTCGCCCTGGGGCCCATGGAACCAGCCAGAGAAGTGGGAATCCATCTAGCTTTCCTCACCTTGGGGTGGGGGCTTGGGGGAGGAGGGGGGAGGCCTCCTCCCTAAGGGGCGGGGTCTCCGTCCTTGTACCCCGTGACAGCTGCACAGGACGACCCCTCCTCTCCCTTCACTTAACAGAAATGTTTTCCTCTTTCTCAAATGTGAGATTAAGAAAGCCATTTCACAGTTAACAACACAGACTTGCAAGCAGAGGATCAGGCCGCTCTTAAGAAGGCTTTGTTGATTCTCCAAAATATTCCCAAGTGTTGATATAAATAATGACTGCTAAATTAAATGTTGCAAAAATAAATGATTCAAGTACACTGTTCCTTTCACAAGCCTTTCTGAATCTGCAAACTTAAGACTTACCGTGAAGTTTATCCTGCAAGTTTTTCACAAATTCTACTGAAGACATTTCAGAACTCTCATCCCCCAAAGAAAGAGTTTCGATACAAAAGAAGGGTCGACCCAAAGCGCCCGATTTCCTCCTCATAGAACCACTTGTGTTAATGAAGTTAAGATAATAGCATTGCTGTTTTCCATTAAGTTGGCCTGCTCTCCAAAGACATCGAAATCAAATATTTAAATGGAAAACTCCATTTCAAAACATGGCCATGACGAGAGGTAGGCTGGAACACCGCCTCCACTGCTCGGCACGCGAATGGACCTGGGAACGTCACAGAACCTCTAAGCTCCAGTTTTCTTTAGGCAAAACGAGGTTGAAATAATAGTCCTGATGACAGTTCAGAGAGCCACGTGCTTGCAATATGTACACGTTTCCCTTTGGACATTGTACTTTCATAAAACGTTGACTACATATGTAGTTCACACCTACCTGCCAGGAATATTGGGAGAATCGAAAGTGCTGACAGACATGGCAAAGACCAGTAACCTCTAGATTGCCGAGTGTTAGAGGAAGACGACCATTATCACAGAGCAGGTGGCCCTGCACGCCCACACCTGGCTGGCAACGGGCAGTGGGACAGTGAGCAGAGAAGAGGCTGGAGGAAGACAGGTCTCACCTGCATGAGCTGTCAGCTTTGTCATTATTAACTTATCTACCTGTGAAGTGGGCACAATAACCATTGTGTCCCGTGATAAATACCAACAAGGTATGCTAACTCTGTAAATATGTCTGCCCACACCTCTCTTCTCCCCTTACCCCTCCCATCCAAATAACCAGAGGTTTAGCTCCTTCCCTGTGCTCCCAATGGCTGCTGAGCCTGCCCAGCCCCCTACTGCACCCCAGCCTGCTGATCCTGTGTGAGGTCACCTTTGGGCCCAAACACCACTGTGCAAGGTGACTGGGACGAGGCACAGAAGAGCCTGCCTAGGGGTCCAGCCTCTGCCCCGATTCCAGGCCTTCTCAGGCTCCAGTCTCCCCACCGTTCCCTCTTTATTCAAGGCCCTAAACTCCTCAAGCCTCAGTATCCTTGTGTAAAATAAAAATAAAAGAAATAAGATTCGAGATAACCGATTCAGATTAATGAGAGATTCAGGCAGCGGGGCCAGGACAGAGGTAAGAGCCTTCGCTGTTGGAGCGTCTTTTCCTGGCTTCGAGCAGTGAAGTGATACACACAGGGTCACAGAGACAGACGGGGGGCAGCCAAGATATGAGCAGAGGCAGCCTGACCCCAAGATCGCAGCTCACTCTCAGTCTGGCTGAAAGTGACCTGCGGGGGGGTTGGCGGGGCTGGACTCCCAGCATCTCCATCTTCCCCTCCAACATCCAATCTAAGTGCAAGCAGAGAGCTTGCTGTGAAACACGGCTTATGACAAGCCCCGCATGCACACCCACACCAAGTGTGGGCCACCCCAGCCTGCCCGCTTCCCACAGCTTCGATGCAGAGACAGGAGCTGAGCCAGCTCGCCGCTGCCCCCAACAGGGAGGGCGCGAAGGTGGAGCTGAGCCCATCTCAGGACCTGCTTTCCCAGGCCCGGTATATAGGTCACTCTTCCAATCCCTGGTGTGATGACTCACCCACCGCTCCCCTCCGTCACAGACTGATAAAGAACTTGAGCCATTAAGAAATGGAACAAATTACTAAATGGGAGGCACAAGAGAAACGTGGGATTAAATTAGTCTATTATTCATATATCATAAATGACTCTTCCTCTGCCTGATTCTTGTCTCTGTCTCTGTCTGCTGGACTTGAAACAGGGACAGCTTCCTAGGATCGGGAGGGCAGAGGCTCAGAAGGCCCCATTCCTCATGAATGGGGACTCCAGGGGTGGCAGCCAGCTTCAAGCTGGGCCACAAGAGCTAGACTGGCCCAGGCATCTATTGGCTGAGGGCCGCTCTGTGGGCGGGGAAATCTTGGAACCAAGTAGCAGGGCTTATAGGGCGGGTACTGCTGTGCCCACTGTGCCACGGGCGTGGCTCTGAACCTGAAGTGGTGGGTAAGGCTGAGAGCTGCAATGGGTGTGTCACCTGAGGGGTATGTCACCCATGCGCATGTCACCTCTGAAGGCCATGTCACCTTTGTGAGCCATATTATCTCTAAGGCGTGTGTTACCCCTGTAGGGTGAGAGGCATGTCACTGCTTCAGAGCACATTACATCTTCAGAGTATGTGTCATTCTTACTATGTGACACACCTTCTGGGCGATGTCTCATCTCTGATGAGCGTGTCTTATGACTGAAAGTCTCTCGATGCCTTTCTGTCACAGCTGGAGACAGGACCAGCCTGGGTCTCTCCTGGGGTCTCTCCTGCTTGGAATTGAGCCAGGAAGGAGAGAGACCAGCTAACCCAGGGTCAAAGACGCCAGGATGTCTGTTCCCCACGCCTGGGAGATCCCTGCCCTGCTCTCGGCCACGGCCCCTCCCTGCAGCTCTGCAAGCCTTCACCAACAGAAGGAGGAAGGAGCCAGGGCTGTGTCTCAGGGGGCCTGGGAGGAGAAGACTGGGAGGTGGCCTGATGCGGCTGGGAAGGAGTGAACCCTGGAGGATTGTGGAAATGGGGAGGGCGG
>NW_024349803.1:16871372-16884860 GCF_902729225.1 Pteropus medius | reverse complement strand
AGAGAGGTGCCTCCCCCTGCTGGCCACAGCTGGGAACAGTAAAGCTGGAGGCGGGGGCTGGGAAATGATCAAACACTCATGCTACTGAGATGTTTAGCCTGATAACGTGCGACTCCTAGGTCGCGGGTCAGGGATTCCCACACAAACAACAGTATTCTGGACTACTTGCAAGAGGGTGTTTTCCTAACCAGAACTTACTGGGATTTGTACTAATGGCTGGGACTACTCCCTAAGCCGCCCGACATCTTTTTTGCACTCTCAAGGGCTGGCTCTGTCTGAAAGTTGAGAGGAGGCCGGAGTGGAGGAGGAGGGAGGTGAAAGGGGGATCGAACAGCTCGGGGCGCACTAGTCCCTGCCAGTAAGAGGTCGGCACAGATTCTTACATAACAGCGGTTAAGCTGTCATGCTGCGGGCCTGCCAAGGGCCAGCTGCTCTCTGAACGCAGCAACGACCCTGTGCTAGGTCACAGATGAGGAAACTGAAGCCCAGTAAGTGACTCGTCCAAGCAAGTGGCTGAGCCAGGATTTTAACGCAGGTCTAAAGAAGTTCAACGCTCAGGCTTTATTCACATCGCCACACGACCTCTGAATGGGAGCCCATTCGGGAGACGGGCGTGCTGTCACCTCGCTGCAGCCAGAGCTGGCGTCCGTCTGTGGTGCCCTCCCGGTCTTGCCACACGGTCCTGGCAACTCTGACATTCTAACTGGGATGAAGGTCAGATTTTTCCACATTCTCAGTATCCCGATTCATCGTGTCCACTTTGATTCTCAGATTTGATCACTTCCCACCCCCGCCTCTTGCTTAACTGTTCCCCGGGCCGAATTCCAGTCTTAGCCAAAAGGGCATCGTGCCTACTGAAGCCAGAAGTCAGAACCTCCTCCTGGAAGTCTCACCCTGCAGCGGGCTCACAGGATCCGCCTGCGGCTGACACACAGAGACACAGTGCCCAAGCCCATCACTGAGGCTCGCTGGACCTCACAAGCCATCTGACTTGACACTGATCTCTACAGCTTCGCAAATCGTTGGCCTTAGTTCCCTTCCTTTGAATGCATTACAAAGTTAAAGGGAGAAAAAGAAGTCTTTTAAGAATCCCCCAGCTATCTTAATTAACATGCAGAACGTTTTTCTGGCAGTGCACAGGCTGTGATAAAACGGGAAGCTTCTTAACACAACATATATTTAATCTGTGGCATTCATTTCCACATGAAATTCAATCAGATATTTTAAGGGCGTTAACAAGGGCTCTCAGATCGAACTGTGAAAAAAAAACGCAGGTGTGACAAATACAGTCAGGCTACTGAGTGAGGTGTTTTATCAAATGATGAAGATGTAGGGTGGGGTGGGGTTGAAGGACAAACCTTAATTCTAATTCTGTACATTGTCAAAGAGAGTAAGAGAATTTATTGGACAATGCCCCAGCAATCTAATGACCCATTGCCTCTGAAAAATCAATAAGACTTGCTCATTTGTTCTGTTTCTCTGGGAGCACTAATTCGAGCCTGCTATGTGTCAGGCACAGGGGGCAGGCAGTGACTGAGAAATAATGCAGTTCAGGTCTCGGACCCCCTGCAACTCACATTCTAATAGGGAGGGACAGACAATAAGCAGGCAAACAAACGAAAGTAGCAATTTCCAACTGGGCTGAGAAACAGGTAAGGCATCTGGGAAGAGTTATTTGAGGCGAGACCTGAATCATGAGGAAGGGCTTGCCCTGCAAAGAGGGAACAGCCTGTGCCCTGCTCCTGAGGATAGAGGCCCCGGGTGTGGGGGGACGGAAAGGTGGCCGGTGGAATCGATTGTGGTGAGCGCTGAGGACCAGCATTCGGTTGAAGAGGTAAGCCTTCCAGCTTGTCCTTTCTGTTTTCCAATTAAGGGTTTCGTCCGCTACAAATCCATGGGAAAAGGATGGTTAGGTCGGCTGCTGGTGTGAGGGAAACAGCTCGCTATGGAGAGAAATATCAAGCTGCATCCCACACTGCACACAAATGAGGATGCCTGACTGGGCCTCACAGCGGAAATAAGGAATTAACAAGTGGAATACCTTTGTGTTGTTGAGATGAGCAAGGGTATCTGAGCATAATCCAAAACACATAACCTTCGGATGATAATTGGATGAACGTAACAACATCAAAATTAAGGATTTTGTTCCTCCCCGAAAAACCCCACTTTAGACAAAGCTAACAGCTAGCAAGGACCCGGAGAAGATTTTGCATTGTCTAAAACGAAGGGATTAATATTTAGAATAAGGGTTGGCAAAGTACAGCCCACAGGGCCAAATCCAGCTGGTTGCCTGTTTTTGTAAACAAAGTTTTATTGGCATACGGCATGCCCATTTGTTTATGTATTGTCCATGGCTGTCTTTGTGAGCATCATCTGAGCTGAGCAGTTGTGACACACTGTATAATCTTCAAAGCCTGCTCCATTTAATATCACGTCCTTTACAGAAAAAGTTTGTTGACCCATAATCTAGAGTATATAGGGAATGGACAGGAAATACACCAGAAAAATGCAAAGTCTTTAAATAGATAATTCACTGGAGAGAAAATGGACTGGCTACACACAATGAAATGAGGATCCTCATAAGAATTCAAAAGAGTACAAATTAAAACAATAATGAGATTAGAAAGGTGGGTAATACCACATCCTGCTGATGATGGGCAAAAACGAGAATCTTCGGGCTATTGGGTTAGAGGTAAAGCCGTATAACCATTCTGCAGACCTTCCTGGCTGTATTTGATTAAGCAACTTGAAATAGCAGTTACTGAACCTGAGAAGGAGTCGCGGGAAAGGCCCTGTGCCCCACCCCCACCCCAGCCACTGGACAGCAATGCTGTGTGTGAACACTGATGACTGTCCACCCTGCATGAAGCTGTCCCCTCCCTCATTTCTAAGAGAACCCTGATGAGTTGTTCATATGCTCCCCTTCCATAAACAACCCGAGTATTGTGGAGGGAGGCAGACCCCAGCCCCAGCTCCAAGGCTGGGCCAGATTGCCTCAGCAATGGAAACGTGGCCACATTCAGGCCATTGAGATTCAAAGCAAGATTTGTCAACAGATTTGAGGGAAGCTTTTCCTTACTCTGCTGAAAGAGCTTCCGGAATTGGTTCTGTCTCTCTCTTTCCTTGGACGTGCTGTAGCATTCTGGGCCTTACATCTGCTTGGACGGAAGATGATGCAAATACCTGGAAGGGGATAAAGGCAAAAAGAACCCCAGGAATCAGAGCTGGAAACTTAGACTGGGTCAACACGAAAGTCCACTACCCATCCTCTGGGCCTCTAGTGCAGCCATCCAGAAATTATTTAAGATGGTGTGTGTCTGTTTTTCTTACTTGCAGCTCAAGGCCTCTTAACCCATAGAAACTACTTGAGAGCTGCAGGGATTAGAGAGGTGAGGGGATCTTACTTCCAAGTGGGGGTTGGAAGGAGGCAAGCCTCAGAGAAGCCCCTCCTACAGACACGCACACGTGCCAGTCTGGTAAGGGAGACACAGGAGAGATGGCATGGCTGTGGGCTGCCCTGAGAAAGGAGGCCTAACCCAGGTGAGGTGTCTCCCATTGGCCAAGGGCAATTCTTGACGGAGGACAGCTGTGAACTTCTAGCTTCCAAAGCTCAAGCACCTGGGGGTTGAGACAGGGTCCTGGTGGGGCACCAGTGGCATCCAGTGTAGTCGGTCTAGTCAAACATCCCCAATTCTCTCTGAGAAGGTACTGAAGGAAATGATGAGAGAAACCTGTGCCAAAGCCTTGTGGCCAAGACGAGAACACAGCAGCAGATCGGAGAAGGGCTGTAGGCCATGGAAGGGCAAGGAAGTCATGGCAGATGCAGAATATCGATATGCACGGTCACATCAGGTGAGTGTCATCCTAGGGATACCAGTGTGGACGGATGACGGTCAGGAACCAGGTGGCCCCTGCACCACCACCAAGGCCTGGACGCCACATGGGGGAAGTAAGAGGGGGACCCCTACAAAGAACATTTGTGAAATTCAAGCATTTTATCTTTAACTGAAAGCCCGGGCAGGCCCAGGGTAGGGGGTGAACCTGGCACCGCTGGCACTCTCCCTAGGCACATGGGGGAAGAGGAAAATCCCTGAATTGACTAAAATTAAGTGTTTGACCACCAGGCAGAATGGGACTCCAGGACAGATATGGGAAACAGTTAAAGAAGAAGTTACATTGGTTCGCCTCCTCAATTTGCAGCCACCGCATGTGCTCCCACTAAAACATAAAAGAACGTCATTAACAGGAAAGCACCATTAGCAAGTTCATTAATCATGGTCATTTTCACACTTCCATGATCAGCTACAATGCTGGTGGTTTAACTAAGGCCTCCCTATTTAATTACAGTGTTTCTCAATTAACAGTTCACCCCCTACCCTGGGCCTGCCCGGGCTTTCAGTTAAAGATAAAATGCTTGAATTTCACAAATGTTCTTTGTAGGGGTCCCCCTCTTACTTGGGCAAAGGGCCATGTCTGGTGTTACTAGGACAATCACTTGCGGTTGAGTGAACAGGTCCATTATCAACGATGTTGCTAAGGACTTGGCCTTATCTATGAACGCCAGGGTGATGAACAGCATCAGTGATTACCAGGTGCCTCACAGGGCAGCTGGGTGACCCTAGAAAACCCCTTCCCTTAACCTCAATCTTCTCATCTGTACAGTGGGGATAATATAGTGGGGATAAAGATCCTCCTCAAAAACCTTAAATGGCACAATGCATGTAAAATGGCCAGGAAAGGGCTTGGCACATAGCACTCAATTAATACCAGGACTTAATATATGTTAAATATTTTTAAAATGTCTGTTAATGCATGCAGACAAAAAAATACACATATTATAATTATATAATTTGATGAATTTCCCCAAACAGGACAGACCCATGTAACCAGCACCCAGATCACAAAAGAGAACATCACCAGGGCCCCAGAGGCCCCTGTCCCTTCTGTCAGTACTGTCCCCATAATGGCAACTCCTCTCCTGGCTTCTAATAGCATAGACTGCTTTTGCCTGGCTTTGTATTTGTATGAATGGGCTCATTCTGTGTGGCTTCCTTCACTCAACATGTCTGTGCCATTCATGTTGCATGTAGTTGTATTTCATTTATGTTCATTGTTTTATACTTTCATCTTGTAAATATATCTGGAGTTATTTATCCATTCTTCGGTTTTAAGGACTTTGAGGTTGTCTTAAGTTCAAGGTGATTATAAATAAAGTTGCTATGAATATTCATGCCAAAGCCTCTTTATTTATTTAAACTTTTTATTTTGGGATAATTGACAACATGCAGTTGTAAGAAATAATAGATACCTGGTGTAACTTTTACCCAGGTTCCCTCAATTAAAACATTTTGCAAAACTATAGTGCAATGTCACCTCCAGGATAGTGACATTGATACAATCCACACGTATTGTTTAAATCTCTCCAGTTTTACTTGTACTCATTGTGTGTGTGTGTGTGTGTGTGTGTGTGTGTGTGTGTGTGTGTGCTGCATTCTATACATTGTTATCACATGCGTAAGTTCATGTATCCGCACCCACCACAGTTGAGACACCGAACAGTTCCATCACCAACAGCCAGTGAGGAACATGAGCAACTTTAAGGTGAATGACAGGTCAACTGCAATGTGGTGAGACACCCTGAGCCAGAACCACACGACCAAGCCACCCTGGACTCCCGACTCTCAGAAACTGTGTTGATAATGTTTTGTTGATTTAAGCTGCTAAGTATTGAAGTAATTTGTTATATGGAAATAGACTAATACTGATACCTATATCAGACCCTGGTTCAAAATAGAGATCTCTGAGCCTCACCCCAGACCTAGAATCTGGCTTTCATAAACTCCCACAGGCAAGTCGGTCTCACGTTCTTCATTCGAATCACCGCTTTGCCACTCACTTCAGGCGATTTTCTCTTTTACGCTTAGGGTTCCACACTAAAAAGTGGGCATGATCATGCGAGTTTTTGTTTTTGTTTACTTTGTTTCTTGTTTAATCTTCGGGTTAGGGTGATACACGTGCAGCACAGCAGCAGGCCCTCCCAGTGCCCTGGCTGTGTCCCCTCGCCATCTCAGCGCATGCCTGCTAGCGGAGGGGGACTGCAAGCACCTGCAGTGCTTTGCCTGAGACCTTTCTCTTACTGCTAGAGCCCATTTTGCTGCCTGCCCTCCACAACCAATGACTGAGTCATCCTACCCTTGCCTCTTGGGTAGGATGACTCAGAGTGGCAAGTTCTACACGACTCCCAGAAGTCTCCGGCAGAATTGAATTCCACGCACCTAGTTGGTACCCTGCTGGAGAGCACACCATTTACTGGCTGCCTCCCCTCCCCTGGGCCACAGCCCCACCCCCTGCCGGCATTGCCTTCACTGCCCAAATACACGACTTACACCTATATCCTGTCTCAGAGACTACCAGAGGAATCAAACTAAGATAAGCACCTCACACAGCGTTGGCACATCGTATGTGCTCAGCTCATGTGTTCGACTATATTTTCCAAATTGCACGTCTGGTTGGCGAAGGACACGAGAAAATTACTAGGCTAATGACAAACTGAGAAGGTATGTGCAGTGTCTAAAATCCAAGGATGCCTATCCAGACTCTCAGATATACTAAGTGGACTATGAAGCAGCAACAACAGTAACAATTTCGAGAGCAAACAACCAGAAAGGGGTAATCAGGCAATGCACAGAACAGGAAACCAAATGGCCAACAAGTATGTGAAAAGAAGTTACAGATCAGCAGTAATCGGAAGAATTCAAATTCAAAGAAAATATCAGTTTACCACCCCCAAGACTGCGAAAGCTAAAAATGTAGGGAGGAGGGAACTTTACACTGCCGGGGGGTATTAAACTGGTTCCACCTGTCTGGACAGCTTTTAGGCACGCTTAGCAAAGTTCAGAATCAACTGGCTCCATCACCCATAAATCCCATGGAAATTCTCACAAAGTACCAGGTGGTTCATCGTGGTGTTTTTATGCTGGGGAGTTAGAAAAAGGCTAGGGAAATGAGTGGATCAGTTAGCTGTGACAGCGCATACTTCAGAATTATATACAGCACTCAGAAGCAAAGCAGGCATCTACAGATTGGCATGCAGAGTGAGAAAAGTGGGAACCAGGAAGAGATTTACAGCAAAATTCCATTATGCAAATTAAAAACTGACACAAGACAGTCCTGCATATTTTACAAGGATATATACATACACACACATATATATATATATGTATGTATATGTATATATATGTATGTATGTATATGTATATATATATGTATGTATGTATATGTATACACACACACACACACACACACATACACACACACAAGGACATACACCAACACAACTGAAAGGGTGGCTGAGGGTGGTGTGGGATAGAGAGTAAGCATCAAGAAGTTTAAAAATGACTTAAATGAGAAGAGCAAAATTTTAAAACATAAGATGATAACACAGGAGAGTATCTTTGCAAACATGGACTAGGGAAAGATTTCTTAACTAAGACACACAAAGCACAAACCTTAAAGGAAAATACTGATAAATCTGGCAACATTAGAATTTAAAACCTTTGCACAGTAAATACCATGTAAAAAATTAAAAGATAAGCCAGAGCCTGGGAGAAGATATTTGAAATGTACGTAATTGAAAATGGAATAGTATTCATATGATTTCACTTACATGTGGAATCTAAAGAATCAAATAAATGAACAAACAAAACAGAAACAAACTCATAGATACAGAGAACATTTTGATGATTGCAAGATGGAAGGGAGTTAGAGGGAATGAAAAAGGGAAGAGATTAAGAAGTACAAATTGGTAGTTACAACATAATCATGGATGTAAAGTATAGCATAGAGAATACAGTCAATAATACTGTAGTAACTATGTATGGTGCCGGGTGGGTACTAGACTTATCGGGGGGATCACTTTGTAAATTATACAGATGTCTAACTATAAAGCTGTCCATCTGAAACTAATATAAAATAATATTGAATGTCTACTGTAATTGAAAAATAATTTTTTTTAATTTGAAAATAAATTTTTTAAAAAATGAATTGGTATTATTTCTTGGTATCATTTCTTGGTATTATCTGGAGAACCCCCAAATAAAAGCTAATGTTTATTAAATATTTACAAAGGACCAGGCACTGTTCTAGGCACTTCGGGTGAATTAAATTACAAAGCAATAGGAAGATATAAATTGGCAAAAGACATGCATAGACAACTCGTGGCTTACTCTATGTCACACTGCATCCTGATATCACGACACACCAAAAGTCTGTTTATTCCTTGCTTGGCGTTTTGTAAATCTTCCTTAGAAGGAATGTTCGCCTTAGGGAGCCAATATCTCAACCCAAGATCCAGACCCACTCTGACCCTCTGTCTCTTCTTCGGTAGGGTAGTAATACCTCCAAGTGTGCTTTAAAATGTTTAGCATAGTATTTAACACACCGTAAATATCTAATAAATGGTAGCTATTTTGATGATACAAAATAATAGTAGCTCACATGTAGTAAGAACCTAGTCTTAAAATAGAAACATTCTCGTTTAATCTCCACAGGCAGTTTTCTCGGGTAGGTGCTGTTAGTATTCCCATTCCACTTATTACACACCCAGATGGACTCGTCTTGTTACACACACTAATCACGATGCTTTGCATTTGTACTTGGGTACAAAAGAGAGGTTCTGAAGCTTTGTAATATGAGGCATGTCATAAAACACTCCACAGAGGCCAGAATTCAACACACCAAACGACAGGTTAAATTCCTGTGGAGGTTGTATCATTTTAATACAAGATCGCTCAGGATGAGATAGGCGGTGACTATTCTGGGCCTTGATCAGGTGGCAGCTGATTTATAGGAAAGATGATGTGGCTTGAGAGAGTCACATGTTTGTTCATCAGCCGCTGGAGCCCCCACTATGAGCCAGATCCTCACTCATGATGGGGAAGGCCAGGATGAATGTGCCCTGTGGGCAGGAGCTTTCTGTGTTTGTGGAAATGCTTCTTGTAGGGGTGGAGAAAGCCTGGGAGGTCCCACCGTCCTGGTGTTTGCCGTGGGACTCAGGGGTCACCAGGACTGTAAACCCTCTCAACCCTCTCACAGGGTGGGGGTGGGGGGGACGCTCATGGGGTCTGAGGGGCAGCCCTGGGAAAACCATAGCAGAAACAGAGGCGGTCCCACGGGGCCAGAGCTCTCATCTCCTCCCCACTCCCCCACCTGCCCCCGGCCCTCCTGCAAGGCTGGCTCACCCTGCAGCCCCTGGGGCCGAGCCCCCCCACCGCCACCAACCGCAAAACCTGTCTCTTGGCCCAAATTTCTGAGACGTAAGAGCTGACTGACACAGGCAGGGTGGCTTCTTTAGATGTGGCAGAGGCAATCCTGGCCAGGGACCGGCCCACTGCCTTCCACCCCTCCGCACACAACACTTCTAGAAACACGTGCTCGCCATCTGCCCGTGAGAGGCGCTCAAAGTCACAGCCCAGCGACTACAGCCACATGATTTTGTTCACCATTTTTCTGAGTCCACAATCTCCAGAAATATCTATTGCTCTCTCGGCTCTAAAACACTCCGGCCCGGTGTCACCTCCTCACCTTGTGCAACAGAAAAACTACAGAAGGAAACTGAACCTTCGTTGACACCAATGACCCTGAAAAAGATGAGTTTGAACTGCAGGGGTCCGTTTATACGCACTTATACGCACTCGCCTCCGCCTATACCGGGTTTCGCATCAGCAGATTCAAGCAGCAGGGTGGGAAACAGTATTTTCTCATTTCCAACCACAGATTCCCAACCACGGATTCCAGGGAGATGAAGGGACAACTATAAAGTCAAAAGTCATATGCGGATTTTTTTGACTGCCCTGATTGGCGCCCCAGCGTTGTTCAAGGGTTAACTGTACACCTGAAAATACAATAATGAAATACAAACCGGACAAGTTCAAAAACACTCCCCATTTGGAAAGGTGTGAGGCAGGTAAACCTCCAGGACAGCGCCTTCTGTTGGCCCTGAGTTCACAGCAGATTTCATCATTTCATACACTGTCACACAGCGCACGGTCCTCCTAGCCCAGTTGCCACTGAAAGAGAGGATTCTTGTGATAGAAACGTGATAGGACCAGGGAATTCCGTGGGCGTCACTTGTTGACTAGCCTCTATGGCACAGGGGGGGCATTCTCTGGTCAGCAAACCTGGCTCCCAGGTGGGCAGGGACCATATCTTAGTCATCTTTATATTCCTCACAGTACTCACTGAAACGTGGTCCCTGCCCACACGAGCTTGGGTATACTGTGAAAATATCTGGCAAGAAGTCGAGAAAGCACAGAATCTCCGCGCTTGGTGTTGGGCAAGAAGACACGAGGAATGGGGAATGGCTGAGGTGTGATGGGCGGTGGACAGATGCCCGAGCCAATTAGTTGCCAAGGAAGGAGGCTGGTGTGGGTTGGAGAGCTGGTGTCTGCCTTGAGCTTTTCTGCATGCTCAGGGGCCAAGCGAGGCAGAAACAATGAGGCTTTGTTCTCTTCTCTGTACCCATCTCCTTCAGGATAGGCAACCTTCTACTTCAGCCAGCAAATGGTTTCGTCTCCCCTCCAGCTCAGGTAGGTTAAGAAAGGCTGCCAGGATTTCAGCTGTGACGAGGATGCAGAGGCCACGTGCTGGCTCAGGGGTGGGAAACCACGACTGACTAACCACGTCCTTCGTGGGCGCAGGAGAAGGGAAGGAGCTCACATCTGCCATCCCCATTCTAGGTCCACCCTAACAGGCAACAGACCCAGAATTTGAGTTTGTGCCATTGTTCAGCATAATCGTGATATTATTTAGTGAATGTGGACGATGCCTAAGCAATAGTCCAAGTGACTTACATTTACGTGTCATCTCATTTAACCGTGTGCCACTCTTGTGAAGAAGGTACATTATCTCCATTTTCCAGATGGGTCTCACAGACCTAAGGGGATTACTTGAGGTCACTTGTAGTAGACATGTCAATGCCCATCAACTTTGTGAACACCAGCTCCTCTGTGCGTTCACTCCAACAAATGGCCTCTGTGTCACTTTGTGGCCTCAGA
The DNA here is from genome assembly GCF_902729225.1 of Pteropus medius. NCBI lineage: Eukaryota > Metazoa > Chordata > Mammalia > Chiroptera > Pteropodidae > Pteropus > Pteropus medius. The sequence continues at coordinate 16,873,806 of NW_024349803.1, read as the reverse complement.
CTGCCAGAATCCATTTTGCCTACTCACAGAAGCACCTGAGAAGCCTGAGAATTTAGGTCTCATAGGGAGACTCTTAACCTGCGACTGTTGGGTACAAAGGTATACATGTTCTAGTTCCATCGCCCTTAATATGGACACTCTGAGGCATCACCACACTGACCCTAGAGCTCCCTATGGAACTGAGCCGGGTGGGAGCTCTATCTCTGTGAGACATAGTTTGACGTACCACATTGTACCCTACCTGGCTCCTTCCCTACCTGATCTCACATCCCCGGTCTCTACCAGCATTTCCCAAGAAAACACTGCATATAAAGGCTCAGCTGGGGGTTTGCTTCTAAAGAACCAGACCCACTTGGCTTTTAAGTGCCAGGGCCTGAATTCGAATTCAGATTTAACAATTCACAGTGTAAACTGACTCAAAAAAAAAAAAAGCCCAGTGGAAACAATGACAACAACATAACAGCAAACCCACAAATGGAAGGACAGAAGACCTACATGAGAACTCTATGCCGGATTGTGAAATCCACCACCCACGGGCCAGCTCAAGCTTTAACACCCTCGCCCCGGGAGGCCTGCAGACTCTGGTGTGTCCTCTGACTACATGCCTGGCATAATGATGGTGGACGAAGTCATTAGAAATTTGGAAGCTAGAAAGGCTTTTCTTAGCCTGGTAATTTTGTTTTTTTTCTTTCAAACCTCTCTGCAAAGGCTGTAAGTTAATTGATCAGTCTGAAGCTCTGTGCATTCCGTTGTTCTCTTTTCGGCAGCCAAACGAAAGTGTGCATCTCTGATGTGCGAATTAACATCTTCCGCAGCTTCTCCCACTCACTGAGAGAAGGGAAAGACACCCGCCATGGCACTTGCAGTTCACACGTTCTTACGCCAAAGCGGCACCGAAACGAAATGTCTCGAGTCGGGGGCGTGGAGGCCAGAGTGGGGAGGAGAGCTTTCTCCCTGTCTCACCATTTGGGGAAATTATCCTAGAATAGGGAAACAAAATCGCATCCTTGTGAACATAACCTCACGCAGAAAGAAAGGAACAAGACTCGTGACCGTCATGTGATGTACCTGAAACCTCACCCACCTGGTCTCCCCTGGAAATGCTGAAGTCCATGAATCTCGGGAATAGCCCTCGCTTAACCCTTTCCCTGCTCCCCCCGATTCTCTCTCAGCCCATACCTCACCCCTCCACACTGCACCACCCACACACTCAGCCAAAGAACTTTTACAGAAAGGATCTGAAGCCTGCCCCAGAGTGAAATGATCTAGGGATTACGTGAAGGAAGAGGACATCAGTGATTGGCTGAAGAAGGAGAAGAGTTTGGAACGTTCTTTATTTTACTTGGGAGAAATTCTACCTTGCATTGCTAAAGCCAGGTTCTAGGTTCGTCTTTGCTCATGCCAACTCAGAAGCGAATGGCTTTTCAGAGGGAGACCGGCTTCCTTCAAGAGCAGTCACCACTTCAGATTTGCTTCACTGGTGGAGGTTTTCACCAAGAGCAACACAAGGAAATGTCAACCAGCCAGACCCCTGGGCTTGCCTTGCTTACATGCCTTGAGTATTTTGTTTTCTGATTCCCAAATACATCTGGTTCACCTCCCACCATGAACACGATGGGACTGCATTCCTGGGGCCCTGTGGTTCTTTGAGGATGTGATCAATTCTAGCAATAAGTTGTCAAGGTGACATTTATTTGCCAATGCAAGGTCCTCCAGAGCCCTCTTTTCCCTCTGGTGTGATGACTAGCAAGTCAAGATAGCAGTGCTTTTATTAGCTTTTGATCCCTGGATGACTACTCTGAGCAGACTCTTTCCATATCCATAATGACCCACAATGTGCATGTGAACAAGTGAGAAATTAATTTTTGTTGTTTTAAGCTACCGAGATTGGGGTTGTTTGTTACTGCAGCACAACCAAGCCTACCCTGACTGATACACCCTGTTATCCTAGTTTGGTTAACTCCTTTAGAAGTATGGCCTGGGTATTGTACACATCACTTCTACTTTTATTCCATTAATCAGAATGTATTTATCTAGCTGAAAAAAAGGCTGGGAAATGTAGCCTTTCATCCATTCAGGTATGTCTCCAGGTAAAAATTGTGCTACTCTGTAAAAGGGGGGAAATGGGTATTGGGGTATAGTTAGTAATCCCTGTCAAAAGCTATAATAAGCCAGTTAGGCTCTGGTTAACTAGTTTCTCCTGCGGGCAGGCCATGTTAAGAAGAACAGAGAGTTCTGGTGTACAGCAAGTCTTCACTTAACATCATCGACAGGTTCTGCAACTTTAAGTGAAACGCTGTACAACGAAACCAGTTTTCCCGTAGGCTACCTGATATAAACAAGAGTTCCTATGGTACCTCGTTGTCTTTAACAAAACGACATTGAACAAAACGACGTTACTGGAGGACCTGCTATATTGCAAGATGGTTCTTTT
>NW_024349803.1:16700220-16869886 GCF_902729225.1 Pteropus medius | reverse complement strand
GTGAAGACTCCATGAGTTCATGACATCGGAGACCCGGGGTGGACATGGACACCTCTCTCCTCCCTCTTCCTGCCTCTCGTACACATCCTGAAGAAGGTGGCCAAGACCCTCCCCTCCTTAATTCTCTACAAACACACATTCTCCATCCTCATCCCTCTTACTTTTTCAGGGGCCAGATACCTACCTGGGCTGTAGGCCAAGGGCCTTCTTTCAGAGCATCTGTCCAGATCCACAAATCCCAGGGGCCAGATATTTAAGAGAACAATTGACCACCAAGTTCCCCTATGTCTGCCACCCCCACTCCCCTACTTAACTCAGTCTTGAAACTTCTAGGCTGTATTAGCTTTCTATGGTGGCTGAACAAATGCCCACCAAGTCAGTGGCTTAAAAATAACACAAATTATCTTCTAGTTCTGAGGTTCAGAGGTCCAAGCTAGATCTCTCTTGACTAAGATCAAGGTATCCACAAGGTGATGCTCCTTGCTGACAGCTCAAGGGGAGAATCTGTTTTAGTTAGTTTGTTTGTTTGTTTTTTGTTTTTGCCTTTTCCAGTTCGTAGAGGCTACCTGCTTTCCTCGGCTCACAGCCCCTTCCCTCTTCAAAGCCTGCAATGGCTGGTCGAGTGTTTCGGCTCATCACTGTGACTTTGACTCTTCTGAACCTCCCCCTTCAAAGTTGTGATGACACTGAACCCACCTGGATAATCCAGGATCCTCTCTCTACTTTAAGGTCAGCTGAGTATCGATCGAATTCCATCGGCCTCCTTAATCCCTCCTTGCCATGTACACAGCAGATTCCCCGGTTTCAGGGATGAGACATGGACATCTCCGGGGACCTATGATTCTGTCTCTCACACAGGCCGTGGTCAGGGCGCCCTCTATGGGGTCTTCTCCACACTATCCAGCCAGAGGGAACTTTCAGAAGACAAGCCAGTCAGTCATGCCCTGGTTACACTCCTCCACTGAAATTAAGAAAAGGCTCTTTAGCCAAACCCCCTAGGCCTGGGCTCTCTGGCCCCTGCCTCTGCCTTTGGCTTCATCTTGAGCCATTCTCCCCACTTCCCCGACTTCCTGACCTACAAGCACCAGACAGTCCTTCATCCTCACCTGGCTCCCCGCTGCCACCTGGCCTTCCCAGAGGCTATTCCCTCTGCAAGAACTGCCTTCTCTTCTGTCTCCACCTGTTGAGTCTTCCTCAGCCTCGAGGTCTTGGCCCAGGTGTCATTTCCTAAGGGAAAGCCCTGACCTTCCAGATGAGGCTGCCCACCCCTCTTCCCTTGCATTTGCCATGATTTCACTACTAATCACATGTGAAAACTGCCACGAGGACAATGTGGGAGGTAGAATGACAACCCTCTCCCCAAAGACGTCCACATCTAAACCCCTAGAACCTGTGAATTTGTTATCTTAAGGGCAAAGGGGCTTGGCAGGCGTGATCAAGTTAAGGCTCTTGAGGTGGAGAGATTAGCCTGGATCGTCCAGGTGGGTCATAGGCAGCTAATCCAGGCAGGAGCTGACTCTGTGCCTGCTCCACACGCGTCACCCACGCCCAGGACAGTGCTCCCTCTTGAACAGAGGCTCAGTACATCTCTGGTGCATGAACGAGTGAACCGGGCAGGCACTCGTGAATGGCACACCCAGCATTCAGGCTGCAGCAGCCCCCAGCTCCTCACTGGCCATCATGTGTGTGCTTTCGCGACACTTCCGGTGCCCAGAGGAAGAGCTGTGGGAAACCACTTCTCAGAGTCAGCGTGTAAAAGACAAACAGAAGGATGTTAGGAACACAGGCTACAGTGTCGGTAGGGATGGGGAAGGGGGGATGCCACGTATCCTATTCTTCTTAAGGCGGAAGGGACCATCCCTGGCAGCCCAGATGCCTCTGGTACCGAGGAAGAGGCTGTCCTGTGGGTGAAGACTTTTCCAGGTCACACAGTCATGGAGGCCGAGCGGGGAGAACTTCCGGGGCGTGGGTGCCCTTTGAGGTACGAGGTCCCAGGGAGGCGCCTGGCCGGGCTGAGGCTGCATGGACAGGCTCGTGGGGGTGAGTGGGGGTCACCCCCGCACCCCAGCCCCCAGCCGTGCTGGAAGCACAAATGAATGGAGCTCACAGCCAGAGTGTTGACATCTCCTCTTGTGTTGGCAAAGCAGAGAACCAGCAAAGGAGACACGAGCGTGGCGAGAGGGAGTGGGTGAGGAGAGTGAAGTGGAGGGGGCGTGAGGCGGGAGTTCACACGTGTCCACGATGTTTACGTCCTTAAAAAGACAATGCTGATGTGCGTCGAATCTGGGAGTGAGTTATATTATCCTCTCACTTTTTCCGTGTCGAAAGAGTTTTTAGAAGGATAGAAAAATGGAGAAAGTACTGCTCTCTGATACGTATGCACAGAGGAATCACACTAACTCTCTATCACAGGCACCATGGTTTCGGCAGAGGCTCACTGCCCGTTCCTTTCTCCTTTTCCTCCCATCATTAAATAACTTTCTCTGTTTATAGAATTTATATAATTACAGTGAGTAGTCTTAGTGCCTTTTAAAAATTCAATGAATTTTCTTATCAATTTAATTATTTCAACACATTGTTCGAGTTAATTAACTTTCCTTAAGTTGATTAACTTTTGTAGTCAAAAAAAGGATTTTAAGCACAACAAAAACGATTTTTAGAAGTCAACAACACAAAAATGCACGTTTATTATTGAAAATCTAGTTTAAAAAATATTTGTCTGTATTTTTCCAATCACCCTACTAGCCACTACCCAGACACAAATTCTTAATATTTTGTATTGCTTTTAAGTACAGGTGAAAATAGGTGATTTATATAAATTTGTATTCTTTTTTCTCCTGAGCATTGAACCATAGCATATTATTATATCATTAAGAACTCTTCCGAAACATCATTTTAATGGATCCATAAATTGTCTACACGCCCCAGCATTTTGCAGATTGTGGTGCTTCACTATTACTATAGTGCTGAAACAAACATCTTTGTGTGTGAAATCTCTGACCCCAACTGTGTTTGTTTTTCCAGGACAGTTTCCTAGAATTGGAGTTACTAGGCAAAAGGGTGTTCAAGGACTTAAGGTGCTTCATACCAGCTGCTAAACTGCCATCTAGAAAGAATGTGACAGTGTAACGTGGCCTCCAGAGCGTGTCTGTGCTCCAAGCAGCTTGATGAGAACTGCAGAACCCTGCCCCACTGGTTGCGTTTGCTCTTCCTTGATCCTAAGTGAACTTGAACTTTTTTTTCCCAAATGTCTTGAGCATTTTTATATCTACTTTTGCCTGCTCATTGTCTTTGCCCACGTGATCTCTGGCGTCTGCGTGTTGTCCCGAGCGACAGGTGTAAGCCCTTTACCCGCTGAGGACAGCACCCCTTTGTCTCCTTTATATTTGAAAACCATTTCGCCCCCTTTTGCCATTTTCTTCTGCTTTAGGAAAACAGATCTCCACTGTGATTTGTTAAATTTTTCTATGTCTGGATTTGGGGGTAGCAGATTGCCCTGTGAGCTCAGTTCTGTAAAGAGTCCAAGAAAAGTCATTGATTTTCAGGTGGTGGTTTTTTTTTCCCCCCTGCTTTTTCTTGGTTAAGGATGGGGGTAATGACTTGCAAGTTCTTTACGTGTCAGAGCCGAAACCAGGAATGATTTATTTTTTTTCAGAAGCTTTTTAAATTCTGAACTCAATTTCTCTAATGTTATAGGACTAGTCAACCATTAAAGAAGTTGAATGTGTAATTAAAAGACTCCCAAAAAGAAATCTCTAGGCACAGATGGTTTCATTGGAGAAGTCTACCAAATATCGAACGTTTCTAAAATTTTTTTTTTTTTTTAATGCTCTGCCCGAATGATATTTTTTTGATCTAATCCTCTCTTTCTATTACCACAAATTTTCATGTTAACCTAAAATGTGTGTCTAGTTTGTATGTCTAGTTATGTATTTCTTTACGGCCTCAGTATTCTCGCCTTGTGTGATTCATATCCTTAGTGAATCATCATACTTCGTATTTCAGCATATTTTCTGTGCTTCCATTTGGAGTTTTAATTCCCCTTCTCTTTCTCTATATACTTTATGACTTTGCTTTTAGAATTTTAAACGTGTGCAGATAGAAATGAATGAGTGGCATAATATGGCCCCTTTGGATTTTCACCACCATCAATTTTTTTTTTTTTTTTAAAAGAGAGTCAGCAGGACAACTCTTAACCACTCCCCTGCCTTGCCATGTTTATTCCATTCAGGCGCTGGTTTCCCCAGCTTTCTATATCTGTGGCTGTGGAGGGGCATGTAACGGGTGCCATGATTTTTAAACATGGCACTGGGAGCTATTGGAATCAGGATTCATGCCCTCATTCTGAGCACCTTGTCACCCTCTTCTGGACTGTAGCACAGTTAGGCAAAAAGGCCAGTCGCAGTAGGGCAGTGTGGGCGCAGTTTGGGTCAGTCACTTCAGCTCTGCTCTAGGCCAGCAGAAATCTCGGGAGGTCCCTTAGGCCAGGATTTCTAAACCAGGCTGTAAGTCCGAAGAATGAGGAAAACTTGTCAAATATAGATTCCTGGCCTCCACACTGAGAGGGTCTGATTCAGTTGGCTGGGCCTCAAAAGTTTTTACAAGACCCCCAATGTCATTCTGCTACATTACCAGTTTGGGAGACCTTCGATCCAGTGCACATCTCTGCCTCCAGGAAGCAGCCTACCTCTATAGGTCTCAGAGCCTGTGAGAGGACTTCTTTCTTTGGAGATCTTTTTTAGAAAACTCTTTGGGGTCACCCCTCTGCTGGTGTTCAATTATTAAACTTTCCTGAGCAACTACTTCACCTCCTGAGTACACAGCCAGCTCCTGAGCAGGACGACCACAGGGCCTTAAGTCAACGCAAGAGATGGGAAGTTGGCTGGAGTTTCATTTCTGAGTGAGCAGTATGAAAGCTATTGTTGCATAACAGGTCCCCAGCTCCACAGCCAAGATTGGGATTTTAAAAGCAGCAGACGGAGATGCTGCTGTTTGCACCAGAACCAGTCCTGTGTGTCTCCTTTGGTAGGCGATGTTCACGGCCCTGGCAAGCAGGCCAGACCCTCACAAAGCAGTGGCCTCTTACGTCCCCCACCAGGACCTCCCTTGTTCTCGCTGGGAGCATCTCCCATTCTGACTCCAAGTCCATTTCTCCAGCCTTGTCTAGTTAGCCCCCAACTCCTGAGCACAGCACCCCTGTCCCAGCATTTGCTGGGCAAACTCTCCTGTCCAGAGCAGAACTCCTCATACTGGTCTTTGCCAACAGCTTGGAGCTTAGCAGACAAGTGGGTTTTCCATCCTCCTGATCCAGTCGTGGTCAACTTTGCTCAAAGCAGCACCAGCTTCAAACTCTCTCCTGCACTTTGTCCCACTCTTGATCTGCTGGAGCAGCTAGTGCCGAGAGCAGCCAAAGGTGAACTTGGCTTTACTGCACAGCTGCGTGCCAGCTGCCCTGGGAACCCAGGAATGGAGTTCCACGGAAGCGAGACCTATGACCTTCCTAGTCTAATCTTAGATGCGTGGTTCTGCTCTGCAAGCATTTTCCTTCTGTAATGCTGACCCAACCACACCCCGCTTCCATGGAGGAGAGAGCTGGACAAGCCCCATGAAGCAGGGCAGCCAAATTCCATGACACCGGGTCACCATGTGGGTCTGTCTGCCTTCCTCACCGTCTGAGAAATAGGATCCTACACTGTCCTGACAACAACTGAGAACCTAATTTTCTTGGGATCTCATTACCCTTGGGCAGGTAATTGGCCCTTCCACTCTCCTCTCCAAGGCCCTTTTAATACTCAGTCACCTCCACCTAACAAAGGAGCAGAGTGCTGTCCAGGGCCCTAGCACTTAACCATTCCCAAGGGGGATCACAAGGCTTGTTTTCTTTTTATGGCACACACAGGACTGTCAGGTGCGGCTGTGTGGTCTATGCACAGCACAACTCCATGGGATGCCATTGACACAGACTGAGGTGAAGGAGCCAGTGCCCTGCTAACCCTAATCTTTCGTGCTTCTTGTGTCACCCTGATCCCTCCTGATCCATCTGTGCCATGTGACTAAATCGGGGTTGGGCAAACTGCGACCCACAGACCTGCCACATGGGCACACAGCCACACCCATTCATTTACATATTGTCTCTGGCTACTTTTGCCGTGGAAAGGTAGAGTCAAGTAGTTCCAGCAGAGACTGTATGGCCAACAAAGTAAATAGAAAAGATTACTATCTGGCCCTTTACAGAAAAGGTGTGCCAGCTGCCACTCCAAATAGCAGGTGCTCAGTATATTCTTTCACCCCATTGTCCAAAGCCCCCAGCTGTCACACCTGGCTGAGGGCCTCCCCTCGCTGGGCCTTCTCAATGCTCCAAAATCAAGTCAGATGCACCGAGATTTGCCTATAAGCTCTGATCTCATCTCATTTTGCAAGTCATTTAACCTCTCCGGGCTCTGTCTCTTTATGGGGATGGCGACAGTCCCTACCTCATGGATGCCGGACCAGTAAAATGACCTATGAGACCTGTAGCCAGTTATTAAGCACATTTTACGTGGGCTGAAACTGAGGTCTGAGAGGTGATTTCTCAAGATCGAGAGGGGCAGATGAGCTGGATCGCGAAAACATGGGGCACACAGCTGTCCCCCACTCGATGCTAGTTTTCTGTTTCCTTTCTTTGCCTTCTTACTCTCTCCCTTCCCACCCCTCCCCCCAAACTTACCATCAAACTCTTCCTGAGGATGTGGCCAGGGACCCCACATCTCCAGGCCGATCCTACACTATTATTTATAATATTTGGCACAAAACTATGCAGAAGGAAGACCAAATGAAAAGAACTCTGAGAGGAATAAGAAAGACTATTTTGGTTCCAATGTCCCAGCCACCACTTGTTAGCTGTGTGATCCTGGGTGAGTCACTTAACCTCTCTCACCATTGTTTCCCTCCTTTGTAAAGTGGAGGTTTTTGGAGACATCTTTTGAATGTGCCTGGTCCCAACGCCTGCTCTTCCTGTATACGCTTCCACATTTGCATGGAGGAAATCCAAAATCTTATGAGGTACGCGGCACGGGTAGTAAGGATGAAATAAGGCATTGGTGGCACCTTTTATAAAAATGCTGTGCTTTCTCTGCATTGTCTTTATCACAGGATATTCTCTGCCAACCTCATCATGAGGTCACTGCAGTTGTGTGTCCTTTTAAGTCATCATTGTCAGGGAAGGGACCTAATGCTTTTTCACAACAGTAGATCTCCTGGGAGCTCTGTCCAAGGCCATCATGATTAGATTGCCATGAAAACTTAAAAAGCTCATTTTTAAATGAACCAGCTTATTCTTTGCTGCTCCTTGTTGCCTGGTCTCGCTCCCAGACAGCAGCTTAGAAAATGAGGAAACCCTTGCTGTCATACGCAATTTTAAGCCACGCAGCACATTAAAAAGAGCAATTTGGAAGTGCAGTGAGAATGCCAGCTGCCCAAATGCTGAGGGAGGGTCTCCGTGTTTTCCTGTATCCGGGGCTTTATGTGCAAGGCTCAGTGGTGTCCATTTGGAGTGCTCATGTCTTATTCCTCTTCCTTGGTTCCCAGCTGTGTCTCCAATAGTGGAGGCTGCTCAATAGGGTGTGTGTGTGTGTGTGTGTGTGTGTGTGAGAGATATCTGACTTAATGGCCTCCTCCTATCCCCACAGGCCAAAGATTAATGAATGATGAGGACGATGTCAGCACCAATTCACAGGTCACAAGACTGTGATTCTCAGAATTCCAGATCTTACCTCCTCAGTCTCAGTGTAGTAAATAAATTCATTAGTATCAGCTGATTATTTTTCATTCTTTATCAGCACTGGAGAGTGGAGATATGGAGGAAATATGCCAGGAACATCACCTTTTCGGATTGGATTGGGTTAGTTTTAGGGAATCGTGAATAGTTTCCATCACAAGTTTAAAATCACTCATCCCTCAAATTTTTTTGCTGATTTATAGACTAATAAGACTTCATTGATCTTATCCTATAGTTGGTGTCATGGGGTTCTGAGTAATGCAGGATACTGGGGTACTTCACTATCTGAAGTTGTTGGAACTTTCCTGATTTATGAGAATTGGGCATTTCTCAAGAATTTAACCATTTTGCTTTTGTTGGCTTGGTTAGTAAAAATTTACAGCACTAGGGCTATTAGATTACAATGCACCAGCGTGACTCCAACCGTAAGTATGAGAAATACAACTCCAGAGAGGGCAGAGGCCTCGGCAAACAATGGATCAACGAAATGTTGCAAGCTTCTGGAACCACTGGTGGACAGGGTAAGCAAGGCCTGTGAGGCCAGCAAAAGCACAAGATAGAAGGGCTTAAAAGGAAACAGCTTTTGAGAGATGAGACAGAAATGGTTTCCAGACAGGATATGGACTGTAAACTATATTTGGTTTTTATCTCAGCTAAGTTCGAGGGCCTCCCTCTCTAAAAAGAGTGCAAATATGACAGTGCTTTCCCTGCATTGTCTAATCCCTGTTTACGCTTCCACGGTAAAGTGAAATATCCACAGTTCGCGGCCTGTGGCCACGGCAGGCTGATGGTAAGTGAAGTACAGAAATCAGACACGAGCGCGTCTTTCAGCAAGACAAGCCTCTACCTAGCCCGGTCTCGAGCTTGCATGAAAAGAACCCTGGAAAACACTGATCTTGAAGTCTGATCCAGGAGTTTTGCTTCCAGTACAGCTGAGGAAGATCCTACTGGGGACCAACTCACCCACTGACAACGGTCATAAACTGGACAATATCGAGAAACCACCACCGAAGGCACTAGAGAATGGACAAAAAGCAAGGAGACTTGGGAAGGGACTTGACATTTGGAATGGAAGGAGGACAGCATTTCCACAGCTCTTAGCCTGAGTGAAGGCCATACCTTGGTTACGAGGTAGAAGGGGACCAGAACCTTGGTAGAACACCAGCAGATCTTTCTGGCTTCAAGAACCAGAGGACAGAATTTAGGGCAAGCACAGTCACGGCCAAACGATGAGGGGAGAGTCCTGGTAAGGCGAGTGCCAGGGAGAGGAGCCTCAAAGTCTGAATATAATCTCTGCCCAAATTTCTGGCTATCTTGTATGGGGCACGCTATAGCTAAGGATAAAATAACTGAACTGGGATTTCAGCTGCCACAAAGAAACAGCACTAGTAGCTTGAGTCCCACCAAATTAACTGCCTGATACACCACACGAAAAATTGACCCTCCTGTGTCAGCTGTGTTGGCTCGTGGACATGGGGAGGGGGGCTGCTAAAAATGTAGATTCCCAGGCCCCACCCACAGATCTGCAGAATCAAAATCTCTCAGTGTAGCGTCTCAACTCTGCATTCGTGACAAGTGGCCTTGATGATTCAGGCACACTAGAGTTCGAGGCCGCTGCTCTGAGAGCTGGCATAGTTCACATCTCATGCTCACATTTTGCTGAAATAGGCTGAGCTTGAGGGCGTGGTGTCTGTCTTTGGCTGCCAAGGAAGATGTGTCAGCTGCCTACATCTTTGGTGCTGGCCCCACGGAGCTGAGAGGTCACTCAGAGGCACAGATGGAGATGCTTCACTCCCGAAGACGATTACTGAAAACTGGCATGGAAGGCGGCCACGTGGAGACGGGTCGGGTGTCTGCCAGCAGTCCTCTGCCAGGTCACACTCTCCACATACCCTAACCCTAGTGCCCCTCCCACCCCATGGAAAGCATTTTCAAGTCTCGAATAGATATATGTTCAATATACGTTGGGGTTTTCACAAATCAGCAGAAATATAGCAAGCTGGTTGGCACAGGAAGGTGAAATACCAGTCATTCATGTCTGGCATCTTTGTCTCAACACTTAATTGTTTCTATTGCTGTAACTTCCAATTATAAAAACATTCGTAGGTAAATACTAGGAAACAGCTCTTAATGAACATGACAAACATAGCAAGAATGTTCGTAATGCACTTATGTCTCCACCTTGGTCATCGTGACAAATATGTCTCTTCCCCTTACCAAGGAGGAAATGGGCCCAGTCATTTAGCTTTTCATGCCTGTCGTCTCCATGACAAGTGTTGTCAGACAATGTGGCAAACCTGATTTAGAACTCTCAGCCAAGTGATCCCTCTCTCAAAATGAATGCAATGTTTAATACGGAAAAAGTAGGCTTGGTTATTCTAAATTTTCAAAGAATTAATGGGCATTTCACGGAAACCTTTTAAATCTTGAGTATATACAATCTTTTAAAGGATTAAAACATACAGTGGAGTAAAATTTCTTACCCATTCATTTAGAAAACTACTTGCTAAAAGTATTTTTCAATTTTAAATCTGGTCGTTAAACTAATTAAGCGATCCTAAAGCAGGACTACAGCCGGTAAACACAAATTTAACCAGTTCTAATTTAATGTAACATTAAAATTTTTTTCTAAGAGTTTTCAGAAGTAATAATAACAGGACAGATAAAGTAGTGCCTATGAGATGGGGAGAGACAGAAACAGAGGTAGAGCTTAATAGATACAGAGAAACATTCTAATTCAACGAGTTTAAGCAACAGACGACAAATGAGAAGGGCAGTCTCATTTCGGGACTGTGTTTGCTAGAGGGAACAGAGACAGACCAATTATGACTTTACCGCATAATTTTCAATAAGTAAATTACTGAGGCTTACAGCCTTCATATCCTGAACACCTGTCTCTTCCCTAGTCTGGGTCTGCACATCCGCACAGATACCACCATAGCTGGCAAGCCCCTTTAGTTAGCTTCTCACCTATTCACAAATTAGCAGAAATATTAACCAAGACTTTTTCTTGTATTTTATATGGCTTCCATTAAAATGTAATTAATGCGCATGGATCCAAAATTTACAAAAGCATATATAACAGAATCGTCCTTCAAAACTAACCACTATTAATAAACTCACGTACATGTTTATTCTCTCCAAAATGTCTATTTATAGGAGCATGTGTCTCTTTATATAACTTCAGAGACACACGCTATTATGTATGTTTGTATATATTTATATATCTGTGGGTATATATATGTGCGTGTGTGTGTGTGTATATGTATATATATATATGAAATATTCTGAATTTTTTGTCTTTTTTTAACTGAAGATGTTTTGGAACTTTTCCATATTGTCACTTACAGATCTACCTCATTTTCCCCCAGCTCTACTGAGATATTATTGACATATAACAAAAGTTTAAGATATAAAATGTGATGATCTGATATACATATATACTGGAATTCCTACAGTAAAGCGAAATATCCATAGATTGCTACACCTCATTTTTAAGGCTGTATAATATTCCAGTGTATGAATGTGCTGGAATTTAATCAGATATATTGGGTTCCAGACTTCTAATATTACATTGTTGCAAAGGTGCAGATGTATTTGTAGGACTGAAAACTGGAAACGAAATTGCTGTGTCAGGTGGTATGAAGCACTTATCATTTTACAGTATATTGTCAATATATTTTACTGGTAATTGCAACTGAAATACATAATTACAGGGTTTTTACTTGATTTTATTCTTGAACTTCTTTTCTCTTGTGCTATAAATCTGGGCTCTGAATTCCACTGACATATTTGCTTTATCATCTACATCCTTGCTAAAAATAAAAATATTGAGTGCAGTTTGATTTCTTCCATCAGGGAAGTTCAGACAAAATGTTGGGCTTTAAAGTCACTTGAAGTAACTCTTCTAAGTGTGGTTATACCTCCAACTTGACAGTTGTTTTAAAGAATTGATCTTTTTTAAAAAATAGAAAATACTGACAGGGTCCCAAAGTAAAAAGTATAAAACAAGATACAAACCTAGTTGCCATCTCCAGCCAGCTCCCTACCATCGCTCCTGAGGGAACTGATTTATTAGTTATTGGTATAACTAATTCTATTGCATTTTTTAAAAATAGAAGAAAATGCTTTTTTCATTTGTCTCCTCCTTTCTTAGCACACCATACATCCTATTCCTTACCTCCTCTACTCTGGAGATAACTCCAGAATAGTCTATAGAAAAGAGCTCTCATTTCTTTTCACAGTTGTACAGTATTCCATTGTATCAATGTATGAAATTTTCTTCCATCGACCCATTCTCAATGGAGATTTGGGTGGCTTCCAATCTTTAGCTGTTATAAATAGTGCTGTAATGATACACTATTTCATATTTTTGCCAATGCATCTCAGGTAGATTCTTAGAAGTGAGACTGCCTGGCTGAAGGATAAACTCATATTTACTTTTGCTAATTATTAACAAATTCCATCCACAGGAATTTGTACTTTTTAGAGTGCCTGTTTCCTCACTGGCTTACCAGTAACAGAGTGTACTGCGTAAGCTGGATTTTTTCCAATCTGATGGGTAAGAAATGGTATCTGTTTAAATTTGCATTTTTCCTATGTATATTCTCGTGTTTAAGGGCCATTTGCATTTTGTTTTCTATAAGCTGTTCATATCTTTTGCCCATTCTTTCAGATTCTTCTCAAAGTTTAGAAATTCTTCACGTATTAGGCCTATATTTGCCTTTTGCGATATGTTGCAAATACTTTTGCCATTTCATTATTTAACTTTGCTTTTTCTGGCCATTCAAAACTTATTTTTTAGAGATATAAACTTTCCTTGTATTACTTCTGGATTTCCGGTCATAGGAGTTTTCAGATTATAATGGAATTCATCTATGTTTTCTTCTAATTATTTAGGTTTCCTTTTCACAATTGGGCCTCTGATCCATTCAGAGTTTATCCTTGTGTACCATGTAGTTAACCATATTTGTCTCAACACCATTTTTAAAGTCTTCCTCCATTAATAAAGGTGCTTCCTTTATCATAGATTAAATTCCTGGACTTTATATTATTTAGAGTATAATATTTAGTAGGGTTTTCCCACCTTCTCCACTGTTGTTTTCTAGGGTACTTCTGGCTATTACTGTTTATTCTTTCTAATACCTTTATACAGGAAAAAAAAAATCTCATTTTACTGGATCTAGTACACCTTTCAAATATAAAAATAAAAATATAAATACATAAAATGTAAATATAATATAAATGTATATAAAATATATATTTAAAGGGAGACAGTTCCAAAGTGTTTCCAAGATTATATTCTGAAACCAATTCTAGACAAAATTCTTTTTGAAAATTAGAGGAAACAAATGATACTAAGGGATGTGTGGGCGGGGTGAAGCCACGTACAGAGGTGGCAGTGCCACAGAGCAGCCTTCCGTCAGGATGGCTACGAGTGTTGCTGCTCACTCACTGGGTCCACGCTCCTATGACAATTCGCATAAACAGACTGGGCCATGCTGAAAACTCAAAAAAATATACAGCAGCTGTCATGTTGTGACTATCACAGTAAAATTTATTCTGTAAAATAAAGTTAAAGTACACTATGTATAATTTAAGAAAGATGAAATACTGTAATAGATTAAAAAAAAATCATTTAGCACCCACTGGATCATCAGGAGTTTGAGGATTATGACTTTCTCTGATAGATCAAGCTTCACGAGATTACATATATGATAGCCCGAGGTAAAATCTAACTTTTAAAAAGAATTATGAAAATATTTTTCAACTGAAGCAAAATCAGTCGGTAGGAAACTAAGTTCCGCTTGACATTTGTCTACATTTTTTTTTCCTGAATCACTTGACATATCTGTGGCCAGAAACTCCACTTACTAAGTGAACCTAGTAACTTCCCTTCAAGGCTGGGACCAAGTTTCCTGCACAAAAACTCTCCTGTACAAGTGAAAGCTGTCAGAAGCCCAGCAAAGAATAATTAAGAAAGACTGGGGAGTCTGTCAAAACAAACAAACAAACAAACACAAAAATATTACCCCTATTATTTGTACCACATATAGGTGTGAGTGTGGCCATCCAAGATACTAAAAGTAAAGGCTCGTTTGTTCTTAAGGTAGAGAAGTCTGACACTATGTCTTGGCTCTCTTGTGACCCTCTGCACTAACCTGCTTTAACCTGACCAGTGAGACACATTTCTTGGGAAGCTATCATGCTTCAGTATCATTTGTACAATCTGCTATTTGTCTGTAGGGGAGATGTTGACAATAGGACATTTGGTCTTTTTGGCAGTTAATCAACAGTGATACAACCATACATCTCCCAACAACTAGAAATTTCCTAATTAACTATTTTTAAAGTGCAACAGTCAAAACCATCAAACCATTATTTGCTCTAGGTTCACTGTTTTTATTTACTTAACCAGCTTTCTCCTAGACAAGCAACATTAACAAAACATAAGGCAAAAACACCTTGTTGGTGACAATCCTATTCAATTTTCTTTTTCAGAAGGTCTTCTCAGTAGCCAGTTACCTAAACATGGAGCTTTTTCAGCTTCAATGTTTTCCTCATTTTAAAACAGCAAGAAGATACTACATTTGATGGTAGTTATTGTCAAATAGGTTAATCAACTTTATAGAATTTCTGTAATATAACTTCTAGCATGTAAATTATTTAATCAATGCAAAATTCTTAAAAAAAAAATAAAACACAGTGCAAGCCCATTTCTGGTGCTGTGAGACATAATAGCAGCACCTATTTTTATGTGGTAAAAATATAATCCAGTTTTAGCACCCATCTACGAAAGTTAGCTGTTAACGAAAATAAGTGATTTGGCGTACTGGAAGGTAACAATCTTAATATAACCTCAGTGAGAAAATCCGTTCCTTTTGTTGCATCCCGGCTCACAGAGAAGAATAGTATTAATGGAGTGGGGTGGGGCAGGGGGAGGATAAACTCTTAGTTAAGGCTTTTCAGTACTTGAATTACTTGAGTACTGATGCCATGTTTCTCTGGAAGTAGAGAATTATATCACACGAAGGAGGATTCCAAGGAGTTGTTGCAGAGATGCCAGGATGGATCGCATGGCTTTGCAGCCTTAAGTAGAGAACAGAGGAAAATCAGAAAAATTAACGCTAGTGATCGATTCCTATCTTTTTCACCAAAATGCTGTCCCATCATTCCATTTCAAAAACGAAGTGAAGTATGCTAAACAAGTGACAAATTTTTACATAAAAACACACTGAATTTTGATGCACTGTATCAGTTATTAGACATAGTAAATACAAGTAGACAAAGAAAATAAAGTGCACCTTACAGTATATAAAATATTTAGAAATCATTTTTAAAATAGGCAATATAGATTGAAATATAAAAAGTACCTGACATAGCATAGTTAGAAATGAAAAAAACTTCAGTTGAAAAATTACCATTTTTCAATACAGCAGAGGGACAAACCACCTTTTATTAAAGCTGTTAGATTCAGAGACTTGTATATTTCGACTTTGTGTAGGAGAAAGGAAAGGCATTCTTCTAGAAGGTACTAACTGGTTTAGATGTGCAAGCAGCTTCATAAAAGACTCATGTGCAAAGTACAGTCAGGAAGACTGCCTGGTTCTCTCGTATTCCTTACTCTTCGCAGACTGAATTACTGCTGAGGGAGCCATCAGGCGGCTGGTTTTCCCACATCGCCTTCACGGTGCTCAGTCCACAGAGTCACAGATGTCCTTTACTTTTTGGTTGAAGTCTTCTGGTTGATCTGCATACACATAATGCCCTGCCCCAAGAATGGCCTGGGAAAGGGAAAGCAGTCAGATGGTCAGTGAGTAAAAAGCATTTAATAAAACACAATGACATAAGCCAAGACACTTGGCAATGAAAGTGAGAACAGCTATATATAACTGAGATATAAAAGACTTAGCAACACTGTTCTGTAGCAATTAGCTATTATATATTTCCATCAAACAAAAAAATCTGAGATTAAAAAAACAATATATTGACTCTTACTAAATTTTAATATGCAAAAAAAAAAAAAAAAATTCTAAATTGACCACTAATGATAGGGCCAGCAGATGAACTGAACTGAGAAAGTGCTGCTTTGCTGAGGCGGAAGTTGGTCAAGGTGCTATTGGGTCTGTTTCTCTTTCGGTCTCTCTCACCTCAAAGACCCTATGGCTTTAGGGACAGGAGAAGCCCCTAAGAAAGGCAATTTGCTGTCTGGACACGAAAATTTGTGTGGGTCTAACCCTACTCCCTTAACAAGTCATATCAGGTTTCTGACTGAGGCTGCAGTTATAGCTCAGATGTGAAAGCACAGGATGACCTGAAATGCCACTGAAGACAAAAAAATATATATAACGGACTTAACCTACAACTGAAGACTCAAAATAAGCCAAACACTTACTATTGTCTTCACGTATGAATGTGGTCGTGACGACTGGATGCTGGTGCCAGAATTGCCATCTATGCAGGATCGGGCGCCATAGATCACCGAAACTGGAATGTCAGGGTGCATTTTACCAATTCTCTGGAGCATTGGCCTTTTTGCCCATCCATAAGGAATTGTCATATTCTTGAACGCTGTTTCACCACTTTAAGGAAAGGGAGAAAATCACATACATGGCTTCTGGGGATGAGCATGTATCACACTCCCACCTCTATCAAAACAGACTCATATTTAGCTTCCCCACTTAAGAAAAACCTCATCTTAAATAGAAAATAATTTACTAGAAAGTATAAGGAACAGACCCCACAGAAGATACATACCTCTGTATATACCCTGCAGAGGACATATGCTTTCATTAGGTAGACAAGGATGCTTAAAACTCTAATTCATCAAAAAAAAGTCATATTCTAAATCAAAACCTGTTTTTTCACTCTAACTTATTTCAAATGTAGAAGGTAGCTTTTCCACAGGTTCACGGAAAACCAGCCATGGCAAAGCCAATATCAAAATAAGAAGAAATTCAGATTAAGTATTCTTTGTGTAGTGTTTATAATTTTTATTTTCTACATATTATGAAGTTTGACATCTTAAAAATACCCTTCTGGCTGGAGAGATCTGTGAATCCTGGAGCTAGCCAGTTCTCAGAAATGGCAAAGGACTCAATCAAGAACATGCCTCTGATATGCAAACTGACTGACCCAGAGCCTGCCTCTTCTGATGCCCACACACCCCAGGAGGCAATATTCCTCTGCCCCTGGGGTAATCATCCCAGGGCAAGGACCAGGCAACTAGAGACCACCCTGTATCTTCGAGCCCACCGAAATTATTCAACTGGCCAATGCCCAGCTGTTCGCCCTGCCTTTCCTTTCCAAAGAACCCAACAAAGGCTCTCACCTGGACTCTCCCTTTGCTCCTGTCTTCTGCCACCTGACTAAAATTTGGTGCTTCCCTTGTGACCCCTTGGCATTCAGTGACCCTCCCTGCACCCTGGCCCCATTCTCTAGGACCTGTGACTATAATAAACTTTGTTTTTTTGAGCCTCTCCCGTGTCTTCTCCTGTGGCCACACCTGGCTGACCATCACATAAACGAACACAGAACACATTGCGAACTCCCAGGATGGGTCCATTTTTACTGTCATTTCTTCATCTCTCGCAGGCATAATTCTGAATTGCCTTTTACGAAGAATTCAAGTTCACAAGAAAGGCTACATGGGCGAATGTAATTGTTCTGAATGTGAGTGAGTGAAGAATAAAACACTAAGACCATGGAGGAAAATATATGATGTACCTTGATGGACAGACCACTAAAAACTGTTGGAACAAGTCAATAAAGTATGTAGACCTGATCCACCAGACTCAACTGCCCAGGGGTCACAAAACATCAATCTTCTGAGGACCCCAAAAGTGTCCGGCCTCCCTCACTCTTGACAATCTCTAACCTGCTTTATTAAAAAGACTGAGGCTACAGCTACACCTCGGTAGCTTCCATGGCCGCAATCTGTAATAAAGTCGATGCACATATTCTCTGCCTGAAGTGAGCGGGGAGAAATGAGGAGGAAGAAGAAAGTGAGGGTGGCTGTCTCTGTATCTAACCTCTCAGCCTTTCACCCACACCTCAGTCTTAGGAAGGGTGAGGTGCCACTTCTATGTTTTAAAGCATAAACCACGGCACACCTATACCAGACTCATCTGAAGCACATGGCAAAGATGTAGCCTAGAACTGCTAAATCAGAGTCTTAGAAACAGGCCTCGGGAACCACTTTTCTGCTGAGCTCCCCCAGTAATTCGGGTACAGAAGGAAGCATGAGAACTGGAGCTCTCATCTTCATACTCCCTTCTTGACCCTCTCCTTAGCGACTCTAGAGTCTTGTCTTTCAGGCTCCTCCTAGGTCCCCACGATCTCCAGGCTCTGCGTTCTCCTCTGGCTCCTTACACCTAACATCCACGAGTCATACATATTTTTAAAAATACCTTTATTTGGCCCTCTATACTATACTCTCTCCTTCTAATCACAGTCAAAATACATACCGAATTCTCTCCCTCCACCCAGCCCATTTACTCAGCAGCATTTCTCATGCTGATCTATACACGTTTAGAGCTGCTCAGTAAAGGGAGCTGCAATGATCAAATGAACTTAAAAAATGCTGCGAAGCATCTCCCACGCACTTGAGAGATTTAATACTTTTTGGCAAAGGTTCTAAGGGGATCTGTGGCACAGAAAACCAATGACTTCTGTTGAACCCAGCACTCCTTTTTTGTAGAACACACAGACTCAGTTTGGGAACGCTGTTTTATTTGAAATCTTCTTTATCTCTCAATGCTACCTACCTCCTAGAGATGCCCAAGACCAAGACTTCCGCAACTTACCCATAAGAACTTTAGGGCAAGAAAATATGTCTTGCTTTTTAATCTCCCATCAGAATGTCTTACACAGTAGGTACTCCATGAATAGATGAGTAAATTAAACAGTATTAGTCATTTAACTACTTGTCCTTTTAAATTTAGTCGTTTAACTACTGATAATCTCCCAGACTATTCACATATTTTCGAAAAAGAAAAGTCTAAAACACAAACACAGCACACTGAGAATGATAACCTTTACCTTGGAGTCTGCACATTACAGTGGTAGATGTATTCTGTCACAGTATCGTCTTCAAACATCGAAGAATACTTTCGTTTGAAATCAGGCCTTAAACGTTGTACTAGACTTAAACCTGTTTAACAGAAAATGAATGTTTTAAATCACATGTATGTTTTAAATTATAATTAATGCATAGACTAACATAGAAAGTTTTAGTGTTTGCTTATATGAGTACTATGTGATTACACACACATGTAATCAAATATATATTTTAGGTATAAAAAAGCACATTCCTTGAAGCTGTTCTTCTCAAGTTCCCTAAGGAAAGCTTAAAACAAGAATTAAAGAGTGTTTCATATTGACTTACAGATGTGCTTTAGTTCAAAAACATATGTTAGTTTTCTAAGACTTATTTTTGTAGGAAAATAAATTCTACTAAACATGGCAGGTGAATAAAGCAGCTCGTACATAAAATTAACTTATTAACTTGTATTTCTCCAATAATTACAACATATTAGCATCTAAATGAAGTAAATTGGGATGGATATATTATTTATTTATATATATATATACACATATATATATATATTTACACACACACACACACACACACACACACACACACAATTTCTGTGAAAAAAATAAATTCATTTTCTTCCTGGGACATTAGCAATACTCCCTGCTAAGGAAACCCATCGTGGCTCCCATGCTCCCACTGAGTGAGAGGCAGCGCGGGGCCCCCAAAGGAAAGAGGATGGAGAGCAGGAGACTTTGGTCACTGGTTCCCTTTCTGGGGCCCCGGAAACTGGCCAGTTTCCCTGTCTGCTATTACTGCCTATTACTCTAGCAAGGTCTTATTTCTTTAGTGGCCTTCCTTCCTGTTTCTGAAGGAGTTATACAGCTCCATCAAGATTTTCATGATGCAGTTGATATTCTTCATTACTGCTCACCGCCACTGCCACGTGCAAGCAATAGTGGGAGGCACCCTCCCTCCACCACCATGGTCTCCCAATTTCTTTCCATACTTTATTTTTCCCACAATTGCTACCTGTGTATCTGTGATCAAGTAAAATCACTTTGTATCTCAAGGCTCTACAGACTGAACGAAGCTAAAGGAGGACCAGGCGCTGAAGAGGGAGTGGCTCCACGTGGGCAGGAGAAACAGGCTACGAGAGCACTGAGGGAGTGCAGGGCGGTCACCGATTTAATCCCTGTGCCCTCTTTGATCCCTGCAGCCCCACTGGTCTCTCCATCCCAAGGGATGGCACCAGGGCGAGGAGGGGCGAGGTCCCGGCAGACGGGAGCAGAATCAGGGTCACCTATGCAGCAGTGATTCCCACACCCTCACCCACCCCCCCAACCCTCTCTTCTTTCTAACAGAACCGGATTCTTGTGTATCAATTAGGTGGCAACGTGCCAGGAAAGCAGGCCCCTCACTCCAGCCACTGCGAACAGATCATGATTATCAGTCACAGAAATTTAATTTTTCTTTTGCTGATGGAAGAACTAGGGGTGGGCAGAGACATAAAGGGAGGTGTCTCTTGGAACCTTCGAAGAAAGACTTTCTTCCCTGACAAAGAGAAGACCATTTTCTGTGCTCCCTGTTCTTCTTGCTCAGAGTGCTGCTTTGTGAGATGATGCTTCCTGCTATAGCAGCCATCAAACAACTGTGAGAAAAACGGTCAAGGGAATGACATTTTCCCGGCCCAAACCCTAACATCAATGAGCAAGCTACTAAGACAAATGCTAAAACCACCTGCCTCCAGACGGCTTGTTAAGGAAATAATAAAAGGCCTTATGGTTTAAGCCACTTCGGTGTTCAGTTACTTGCAGCTAACAGCACTTCTAACTGATACAAGTTATGAGAGCGTAAGGCAGATGTCATCACCATCTGTGACAACGAGGGAAGGAGATTCTCTTGGCTTTGGGACTGAAACAGAGAAGTTCAGAGTCAAATGAACTTAAATCAGAGACCAAACACTGGTACCTTAAAATATAATCAGAATTACAAAACAGGAGTCCCTGAAATCACTGTGGAAAAGGATGACTCTACCCTCTTAACAATGACATTATAGGGCAAGAAAGGAATCCGTGAGCATGATGATGCCTGTTATCCCCACTGTCTATCTGGTCAGGCTTTGTCATTTGCAGCTGGATATCATCAACGGGACAAACGCTCTCTAAGCAGCTCTCTAATGCTTACCGACAGGGCGATGTGGCACTTGTCCCCAGGCCCTGGGCTGACTGACCTCACCCTCAGCATCCCCGCCTTCTCAGCTTGTTAATTATTGTTAATTACAGGTAATGTTTACAATACAGACTCCTCCTGAGGAGAAGAGCCTGGTTTCATTCCTCTTTACCCGCAGACTGGCACTCTTTAGACAGGGAGGAGAAAAAGTTAGGTTCGGTTTTTTTCGTTGCTTGTTTTTCAGATTTTCACTAATAATGGTGAGCAGTCGATACTCCTCTACTGCGAATCTGTAAACATTCTGCTTTCCTAGGATGCAGATACGAGAACTCACCAAAGGGTCCTGCAATCCTGAGGCCGGCTAAAGGGTTGAAGGGAGTCAGTGCTGCCCCCAGGGCTCGGATCCAAACTGGAATTGGTCTGTCTTGATCAGCAGGGTCTGGTCGCTCAGGAAAACCCCAAGGCTCCACTAAAATAAGATGACTAACCCTGTGGGGGAAAGAACAGGTTTAAGTTCATTTGGCAAATTCACCCTAGGACTCTCCAGAATTAACACGATTTATGATGTAAAGATAGAATGAACCACCCTCCAAAATCTTCACGTTAAAGAGAAGACTAATGGCTGAACAGGTCACACCACGCTCTTATCACATGTAAACTTCTGAGATCTGGTAGGATTTCAGAGGTGTATGGTAGAAAAAAGGCTTCGTTTTTCATATATCTAAGGTATATGATAACTGTGTGACCACTCTTGAGAAATGGCATTTGTTGTTGTTGCTGTTGAAACTACACTCTGGCAGATGATACAGATCACTGGCCACACAGGAAAACCCAATAGTTCCATCTGTCTCAAGGTCGACACTGCAGAAATGACCGAAGATTAATATTACACTCATAAAATAGCCTCAGACACCAACGATAGCTACCTTCTGTGAACCAATCATTCTAAAAATTTAGGAGGAGTTAGGACTTTAGATGGGTTCAAAAGGACTTTAAATGGGCTTTTCACAGACATAAGGATAATATCATGATACAGGCTGAAAACATATCTCCTGGTTTTAGATTCTAGCTTGATGAACGGGAACACATCTACCGTACCCATGACATCAGGTTAAAACTGGCCTTAGATTCTGTTCTTAATCCCTTCCTAATTTTCCTTCTTACTGACCAAAGAGCTAGAAAATCTTCAGCCTAACCTCTAAACATAAATATCAAGCTGTTTCGCATCGCTAATAGTTTAAATTTTTCCATCTAATGAAACCGCTTCCTGATGAGGGAAAGCCAGAACCATCCGCAGTGCTTCCATGAGGCTGCATCATGGTGTTACATACGATACATCATGAAGACCCGACACAAAGCATGAAGGTTCTCCTGACACAAAATGGTTTTCAACAAGATGATCTCCAAACAGCCAACAAATGCCAGCAAAAATCTCCAAGGATGAACTGACAATGATTCTAAAGTCCCTTTCCTAAGTCATAATTGAAATAAAAAGGTAAAGAAACCAGAACATGGGCATTGATGGCTATTATTCCCAACATAAAATGTTTTATTATTTTTGCCAGCTACAATAAGGTTGAGTTAGTAACGAGCCCTTTGCTATGACTGCATTTTCTCAAACGGAAAGCTTCAGAGCACAGACCCAGAGCACAGAGCTCTAAAGGCCCTTGGAGAATACTCAGTCCAATCTTTCATCTCACAGAAGAGAAGGAAGCTGAGATGCACCTGCTCCAAGACATAAAGCTAGTTAAAGAAGAACTAGGGCTAAAACCCGCGTCTCCTGACTCCAGTACACAAACAGGTGCCAAGCCATCCGGCAGAAGGCTCTCTCTCCGAAGAACAGGCCAAGCGACGTAAAATAAACATATTAGTAAAAGTAAAGTTTAACTTTAATCAACATTATGCTCTAGATTTCATAGCATCAAGACTTACAGAATGTAACTATGAATCTGCTTGGGGATGAGTGATGCTTGAGATTCCCACAGACTGAGTGTCTTTACTGCTTACAAATTTTATAAGGCTATTTTCTAACAGTGTATGGGAGGGGAACAGAAATTTTTTTGTTTTGTTTTGATGGCTTATGTGCATTTTATTGGTTTTCTTTCAGAATGTTTTGTTTTTGATGGCAAAGACTGTCTCTGATATTTTGACTTCCTCCCACATTCCTCTTATGTAAGCCCACAATGAGAATTGAGGAAGGGGGTGGGGGTGGCATGTCAGAGGTATGAGTAGAATTTATGAAACAGCCACCTAGTTGAAAGCAGCAGTCATGTTAGGAAATAGCTAGCATTATTCACTATTGACTTACCTTCTAAAAAGAAAAATAAACTTCTTAAAACATACTCTATCCAAAAAGATGATTAAAATTTTGTTATAGGATTTTGCCCAGTCTGCTCTAGGCTCTTAGTGATCTGCTAACCCAAGGGGAAGGACAAAGGCAAACCTGAGAGGGCGGGAAAGTCTCATTTAGCTCTAGCTGAGTGATTGTTTTGTCTTGACCTTAGTTTTGGTTTGCCTTATTTAACGTGGATCTTCGAAATATTATCCCTAGGTAAAAATACCAATTTAACAAATTATGCAAAGTATATACACTAGAGCGGATGACTTTTTTTTTTTTTTTGGAAAGGGAGTCAATTGTCCTAACAATTGTTCAATTCTTTATCTTCAGCCTAGCATGGCACTTAACACATGGTACATGCTCAGTAAACATTTGGAATATTACATTTTTCCATGTTTCCTCTTGGCCCTTGTCTACGAGGATATACAAACTTTACAAAGTATAATCATGGGGTAAGCATGGGAGTTAGCCTGGTCTGGATTTTCAAGTCCCCAATATGACATTAGAACATCACAGTTATTTCTTATAGTAATCTCACAGGTCGTTACTCAGTAGTAGTAGTACAATCCATTTAGACAGCCAGAGTCTAAAACTGTATAATTTGGAATAGGAAAGCATATAACGAGCATGAGTATCATTCCATAAAACTGTTTCTCTCTCTCACTCTCTTGCTCTTTCTCTCTTTCACTTATACACACACACACACACACACACACACACACACACACACACACAAAAATCCTTACTGAGATCAAAACATTTTGAAAACAATTTTTAAAAGCTCTGCAACAATGTCTAAACTGGAGTTACATATTATCTGCTTCCACTATAGGTAAAAGACCTCAGAAAATAACTGGGCTTATTTTTAGTTGTAAGGATTTTAAATGAGATAGACCATGCAAAGCACCTCGGGCACTGGCTACTAAATAATAAATATCAAGTGTTAGCTAGTTGTAGCAGTAAAAATAGGATGACTATTAGAAAAGAATTTATCCCAGGGAGCATGGGAGACAGTGGCTGGGACCACGTGAGCAGCAAGTAATTTAACTTTTATCACTCAGGAAAGCCTGATCACAGGTTTTAGCTCACAGGTTATTATAATCTTGTACTAGACCAAGTTACCTATCTTCTCATCTCCTTTTCTAGTGAAAAGGTCATTTCATTTGATAGAAGTTATTTGGTTTTAATGAATATCTAAACTATTAGAGTAATCCAGACCCTACCCTCTAATATTCCATACAGGACAGCCTGATGGGATTGTAAATTCACACCTAAGATTAAGAGATGGGTCTAGCCAGACAGCATATGTGAGTCACCTATCAGACATCTTTGTCAAAAATCAGAGGCTCATTCAAACTACAGGAAAAACAAAGAACCAGTAGAGCAGGAACAAGAGAAGAGCCCATCAGTTTCAAAACATACAGAGGCTCTCTTCTCCAGGTTAGCCCGTGGCGTAGGTCTCAAGGTGGGAGACGGTAAGCAGATGACAGCATAAAGGGTAGAGCGGTGGACAGCGCAACGGCTCTGACTCGCTGGGACAGGTGAGTCTAAACGCTAACGAGGGTACATAAACCTGACTTTCACATGTTTTAAGTCCAGCCACCAGCCAGAAATACAAGAAGGAGGACAGACCCAGAACCAAAATGCTCAAGGGAGCTTACAGGACCTATTTATGGAGCAAGGAAAGGGAAGAAACAGGACCAGAAAGAATTCTAGTCAGTGCACGAATGAGGGTTTCTGAAGATGGAGTTGGCCCGAGGCCACTGTGCGGAGGCAGCAGGTCCGACATCAGATCAAGCAGAACAGCCTTTTTTCTCAACAGGGGCCAACAAGAGATGCTCAGCCCGGCTCTGCAGAGTCAGCGGGCAGAGCTAGGAGAAGTCAAAAGGTCAGATGACCTGGAAACCTTTTAGGAGACAAAACCAGCTGTAACCTACTCTACTGTAACTTGGAAGGAGTCTCTTGGCTAAACACTTTCTAAGGTAATAAAAGTTTCCTAGGGCCCTTTTCCTTAGTCTAGAACAAACACCTATAAAACACAGACAGTCTTTGTACAGGGACTGAGCAGCTGGATCCTGAAGGAATGCAAGATTAAAAGAGAAAAATAGCACATGGATCAAAGAAAGGGGAAGGCGTCTCTGGCTGCTACTGCTGGCTTACCCTGCTCTCCCGCCATGCCCGCCGTAAGGTGGTCAGACACTGCTTGATGAAGAAGGCTTTACAACACCCCGCACAGTGAGTGGCCCTGTCCGTGACCCAGCACACTAATCTACAAGTGAGATTACGGATGGCACCTCTAGTTATCACAGGTCGTGTTAAGAGGACTGAATGAACTAAGGTCATTTGGGGGAAGGGACGTTGATAGGGGTTGTGCCCCTATCTGGAGTAATCTATTAGCCAGTTCGTGACTTCTCTGCCCACCAGTCACATGGCTTTCCAGAAATGGCCCAGGTGTCCACCTAGCAAAAGGCCTTTGCAAGTTCTGTCCCCACAGCCTGGAATGCTCTCCCGCCACTCCCTTTTGAGACATCAACCTCAGCTCAAATTGCACTTCTTTAGGGAACCATATTGGACTCCAGACTGGGTCAGGTGCTCATCAAGAGTTCTCACAGAACTCCCACCTCCCCTTCACAGCCCACATCACAGCTGTCACGCTACTCACATGGTTATTTGTGTCTCCTTCCCCAAGACACTGTAAGCCTTACAAGTACATAAAGTCATTCAACATTCAAACACAACCAATCTGCTAGGTTATAATGTTAGAGTATTTTATTCATTACCAATATTTCAAAGAAGGAATCAACCAGGTACTTTTACAAAAAGCATTACAATTGCCGAATACTCAGAATACTCAGTTTTTCATCAGTCTCAAGAATCTGGAGGGAGATATGGGGTCACTGCCACAAGTTAGGCTATGAAACAACTTTTATAGACAGAGCCACTCATCTGCTCATAGAGATGAAGCACCCAGGCTGACCTAATGGACCAAAACTCGAAAAAAAAAAAACTGGTCAGTTTTTATTTGTTCTCTATCAGAAGAATCCTTCCTAAACAAGTCCATGAACGTAGGCACTTTTACTCTTCTCCTCAAACTGTCCTAAAAAACAGACAAAGAACAGAAGATTGGGGAGGCCCATAAAGGAGAAAGACAGAAACAGGTATAAACTGGGACACTAAGTCCCAACAAGTAAAATGTTATCTTTGTGGTTTTTTCCCCTCTATGCATAGAAACAACAGAAATTAAAGAGTTATGTTTTACTTAAGAAAACATTATATTTGTTATCCCTGAGGAGGCAAAGAAAAAAGTAACATTCTCAAAGTCCATTAGGAGAAAGAGAGAGAGAGAAAGAGAAAGAAAAGATGCACAGTGAGCGAAGGAAAGTAACCGAGTCTCATTTGGTCTCCATTTTACCCCTTTTCCCCACCCTCTCACCTGGCTTCCCTAGCCCCACAAAATCTTTCTGAAATGCAAAGATTTATGTTAATCTCATGACAGAATAAAAACAGTACTTGTGGGGCAGATTATGCATGGGAGGGGCAGGGATCTGTACCTTCTTCTTAATTTTATTGTAAACTCAAAACTACCCGCCTCCCCAAATACAAATCTTAAAAAAAAAAAAAAAAAGAGGTCCTTGGATCAAGTGAAAGTTGGATAAATGGCATTTAGAATAGGTCATTCTATACTTGTTTAGTTAACACTGGTAAAAGATAAACTGAAACATATTAAAAATTTTAAGAGTTTGAGCAAAAATCAATTCGAATCGGGCAGCGCCAAACCAGAAGTGGTTAGGAGTATCCCACCGACAGAAGCCAGGGAAAGGTCTGGCGGTTTGTGGTTTGTTGTCCTTGGGCTTCGATTTCGTAATCTTGAGGCGTTTACAGGCTTAAATTTGTTTGTTTACGTGGGCCTCAGCGTCAGAGCCACATCAGTCTAGCAGCCTCCTTGTTTCATTCATTCATCACTGGACACCCACTGGGTGCCATGCAGTGTTCTGCCTGAACTTCCTTCAGGATTTCAGAGATCTGAAAATACAGAGAACCTCTGTTTCAAAGTTAACTTGTGTTTAATAATTTAAGTTATGCAGCTACGAATATAGGCTTGAATATTCAAAATGTTCCACAGAGTTGGGCAGCAGTCAGCCAGTTTAAACATGCGGATTGTTTCAAGCACTCTCATAGTCAGCCATTGCTAATACTTAGTGGTTCTTGGTCCTGACACAGTACTTTATTTCTATCCTTAGAAACGAATGTTCAAAGATCATTTTCTATAAATGATGTGAGTCCAAGGCCAGGATCACTGGCTTTGTTTTAGATACTAGTTCTCTCCCCCATGTCATTCAAAATATGTTGCTATTCTCTCTTATAGATGATTTGTAAAGTGGTCATTACCTTCTGTATTAACAACCCCCCTATTTCTTTTCATAGCTGGAAATGAAAATCTCACCAACTGACCTAAATAACAGATAGCTATGAAGGGTCAGGATCCTAAGATTCAGGGGTTTCATGACCAGAGTCTGGCCCACAGAGTCCCGTGTCATATCTCCTAGGGACAAATACCACAGGACGAATGTAATAAACACCTGGTAAGAAACAAAGAAAGCCCGACTTCTATTACATCTGTCCTGTGGTATCCAGAAAAGTATCCACTTCCTTCTCTTACTTTTGCCACAAATACAGGTAGGTGTTTGTCACTGAGAGTAGGACACATTGAAGACAGTACCCCTAAAAGGCCAACCAGAAGAGAATTTGGGTTTCTTTTGAAAGAACAGGTCTGCCAGCTGACAAGATTATTATCCTCTAGCACACATAGGACTGCAAACTCTCCAGAAAAATCAAGTGTAAATGCTTAAGTTTAGACAAAGAATCTGTAGAGAAAACGCTGGCTGTTCCAGAGAAGAAAAGCTCAGGTACACAGGGCTGCTAATCCATATATCAAATTCTGCACGGACGGCACACCTGGAGTTAGGCAGTGGGCAGCCTCACAGGCGCATACATGCACTCTGAAAATGCCATCATTCCCTGTCTCAGCAGCAGGCCTCAATGTCACAGCTGGTTGCAATTTTGGACTTAAAACAGTCCAATGGAAAAATACACTGGCAACACAAATGTGTTAATCTTTTTGTATCTTTCCAAAAGATGAAAAAAACAGGAATGAGCTTTTCTTCTATTTTCTTAGCACTTTAATGTGACCTCCCCTCAGAATAGCAACATAAATAATAGGAAACAGCACAAGGAAAAGTACAGAAAGGAGATGCTACGGAGATTCTGAAACAGACAACAATTCAAGGACTCGGGAAAATAATTCTAGAAGAATAAAAGTTAGGGCACGGTATTATTAAAAACCCTGCAAGATACCCTATGCAGGTATATCTTCTGTAGTTTAGATAAGAGGAAACTAAAGCTTAGAGGTTAAGTGATCTGCTAAGCCAAAAGACAGCGCTAGCCCTGGGTCTTTTAATTTCTAACCTTCCACTCTCCTATTACAGCTTACTATAACCTGGAAAAGGTTAACAAAAAACTTTCTGGATCCATAGGTCTAATGACAATAATAATAAGCATTACTAAAACGACAATTTTTACTTGTAGCTTAAATTGTATGCTTTTTGACAAAATAGAAAAGTCCTTTCTCAAGCTTTCTATCAATGTGTAATAGGAAAATCTGACATCATTATTTCAGCTACTAAATTGGCCATCGGCTGTGACTATCTGGTCTACAGGGTCCTTTAGGAGAACGTCTTAGAAAGCTCAGGTACCACAACCACCAAGGACGAGAACGCAAGAGCAGCACGTGGGTGCCTCTCTTCTGCCACCATCACTTACCTTGAAGGGTACTTTAGTGAGTAAGCAGTGGCCAAGAACCCACCGAGGTTGTGTCCAAGCAAGATCACTTTGTTCAATCCCAGGACACATCTCCACTCTTCGATCGATTCCACAAACTGATTCTCTACTTCTTCCGCATCGTTGTCAAACCTGGGTCTGCTACTTCGTCCGAAGCCCAACAGGTCAAAAGCATAGACGGGTCTATTGGTGCAAAGATCTCCAAAATTTAGTGCCCAGAGTCCAAGACCTCCTCCGAAACCGTGGAGGAGGACAAGCGGAGTCTTATTTGAAATACCGTGAGAACACTTCAGTGTCCATATTTTATTTCCATTAGATATATGAACAGATTCTTTTTTGTATGTGCAGGGGACACCTAATAAAAACATAAAAGAGAAATTTGGCTTAGCTTCACTACTTCTGAGAAGGGGAGTTTCTTAGAGCAATCAGAAACTAATAATTTAGAAATCATCTGGTGCTCATTTAGATGATTTTAGCCTTTATTATGTCATCCCTAAAAATATACATATACATTTCACTGAAGGACGTAATTCTTAACCATATTTTACATTTAAGTGGGAAGATCCATTTCAGACAAGTCTGAAGTACCTGTGGCCAAGGTCTTTGGCAAGTCATGTTAGCTCTTTGGACATCTATGAAATGAAGATTTTACACTGTGGAACTGGAGAGGAACTCAGTGTTCATTGGATCCACTAGTTTTGACAACAATAACAAAAGAATGCCACCTTGAATCTGTCTAACATGTGAAGATTAAGCATTGAAGATTGAAGTTCAGACTCAAAGAAACATTTTTCCCTAAAAAGTAAATCATTAGAGAGTCTAGCCAGGGGTTTGTCAACTTTATTAATCTTCTCAAAGAATGAGCTTTCTGTTGCATTTATTTTTTTTCTATTCTTTTCTCGATTTCATTTAATTCTGCTCTAGTTCTAATTATGTCCTTCACTTGTTGTTCTTTTTCTAGTTTTTTAAGATGTAGTGTTAAGTTGTTTATTTGGGCTCTTATTTTTTGAGACAGGCCTATAATAATATGAACTTTCCTCTTATTACCGCTTTTGCTGTGTCTCCCAGATTTTGATATGTTTCTATGTATCTCTTGATCTCTTTTTATTAAAGATGTGGTATACACATATACAATGGAATATTACTTAGCTATAAGAAAAGATGAAATATTGGCATTCGCGACAACATGAGTGGATCTTGAGATAATCATGCTAAGTGAAATAAGACGGAAAAAGTTGAATACCACATGGTATCACTCATATGTGGGATATAAATCTAAAAGCAACAAACAAACAAGACAAACGAACAGAGACTCATGAACATGGACAGTGGATTGGTGGTTTCCAGAGGGTGGGGGGGATGGGTAGATAAGGGTAAAAAGGGGTCAAATATTTGGTGGCAGAAGGATCTCTAATTATGGGTGGTGAATATATAATGCAATATATATATGACATACTGTTGAATGATACACTTGAAACTTTTTGGATTGTGATGATCAATGTCACCCTTAAAATTTTTAATTAAAAAAAGTAAATCATGAATTTAGGGAAAGATTAACAGTATTTGTATTAAACATGTAACTGAAATTTTAAGTCACTTTAGAGTTAAGTAGCAAAAAGGTGTCAGGGTATGGTAGGAACTCAGCAGGAGGCACCAAGCAGTGAGTTCAAGTCTAACAATCTCTAGAAAATGCAAATAATCACAATTTTGTAAAAACTCTTAATTGGCCTTCAATGCTGTGGGACTAAATACTTTAAGTCTCCCCCAAAATAGCCTAAGATGAAACTAATTTGAAATTCATTTAATTAAATTATTAACTGAATAGCTATACTTTAAAGGTACCCTTTACTTATGTGTGTGTATTCGTCTACAGTGGACAAACACTGAAGAACCAGGAGTTTCTGCCCTTTAATGAAAGACATAATCTCAGGTTTTGCATGCAGAGTGGTAGCAGAGAAAACGCAGCATTCGTTGGGGTATTAACTGAGCCTGTGCCCCCGAGTTGGGGGAAATGCCACCAGTTTTGAAGAGACGATCCTGCACTGATGCCAAACCGAACCACATCAGCATTTGGGACACCGATGTCTGCACGTTCCCACGGAGCCCATCTGTGGCCTCCATTTGAGAGCTCACTCCACTTGCTTTCACATCTGATACTGGACCAGGGGCCAATTCTCACTCTTATTTGCATCCTTAGAACCTAGCAGTAGGGACTCAGTATGTTTGTTAAATGTATGAATTGAGGATCTAGCACCCTTTTTCATCTCCTGTCAAGAATTTTGTGTGTTTCCAAAAACTTGATGAGAAAAAAATATAATACCAAACTCAAGAACACTGTTTAGTGTGTCACTGGGTCAAGGGTTGGGGATACATGTGACAGAACTAGCAAAGAGGACACACATAAACAAAGGTACGCACAGTCACAGAATGCAAAGCTGCTGCATGGCATGATTAAGTCCCGCTTTCCTCATCAGTCAGCACCCTGCTGGGGATGCCCCCGCTGCCGGGTGTCAGGCACCCAGACTCTGGGCGAGGAAGGCGGAGGGGTGACCTCCAACACATCCACCTGCGGCAGCATGTGGAGCATCTTCCTCAGAAGGTTCTTGTCACGCTCACGTCCCTGAGTTGGCCCTTTTGGCACCCCGACCAGAGCGAGGTATCGGCCACCTTGAAGTGCCACCCACTCCACCATGGGAACAATATGTATCATGAGCATGAAGTTAATATTGAACTCCACAGGGTGATGTGGATCTAGGTGGCCTAGAGGCACGGGGCAAGTCACAGCCCATGTCCCACACATTCAAGTTCGGCTGCTTATAAGAAATTTATTTTAGTAAACCACAGTGACAACTTTCTCAGCTTTGTAGAGAACAAGATTACTCAAGTATACATAGTGAGTAGAAATTTATTTTCATGCTAAAAAAATCCATGTAAGTTTACTAATGATCTCTTCCTATTGATATATCCAGGTAAGGTCACTTATACCTGAGTCATTCAAATGCACAAACAAGAAAATTCATTTGTGGTAGAGAGGACGAAAAACAGTCATGGACAAACATCTGCACATACATATGTGATAATCATGCATGTGAAGCGCACCGCTTAATCCACTCTTCTAATGTGCATCAGCAGAACAAAACTGCACAATAAACACTATTAAAAGTATAGTATACCCACAGAATCCTGGGAACACCCTAACAATAAGAGTTTGGGTGAATTTCAGTGCCCATAACAAACAAAAAAAGGTTTCTGTACCACTATAAATGGAGAATTAAAGAATCCCAGAATACCAGAACCAGAGAGAATTCTAAAGATCATTCGTTTTATAGGTAAATATAGGAAGCTAAGAAAAGTATCTTGCCCAAGATCCTGTAACAACCTGATTGCAGATCTGGGCCTAGACCAGGTTACCTTGTTCTGGTCCAGAATTTGTTTCACTCTATAAGGCTACCTGCTCTGGAACACATCCAGCCTATTCTCAGAGTACAGTCTGGGGACCTCTGGGGAATTCCTACAAGGAATTCTACAAGGTCAAAACTGTTTTCATAATAATACTAAGTCTTTATTTGCCTTCTCATTCTCATTCTTTGATGGGTATACAGTGGAGTTTTCCAGAGATCACAAAATATGTGATTACCAACAACGAAAGACAGAAGGAAACATGAGAACGCAGCTGCCTCACGTTAAGGCGGACATTAAAGAGATCTGCAAACATGTACACAGCGCTACTCCACTCACCACATTTCTGTTTGGAAACTAGTTAGTTTTAGAAAACATGTTCTTTATTTTAACCTGTAATAGGTTTATTACTATTATTTAAACATAAATTTAACATATTTGAAATTATTCGGTTTAAATTTCTAATATGGTAAATTTTGATAACTATAACCTATAAACAAAGCTCCTAAGGGCCCTACTAATTTAAGAGTATAACAGGGACCCAAGACCAGATGTTTGAGAACCTCTCCACATTGACACACTTGATGACATGGAAAAGAAAAAGAAGTTCTTTTGTTAACAAGTAACACACCACAGAATTACCTTCGGTTTCAGGACAATGCGAATATTGGACCTGTTTTAGCAAAGAGCTCAGTTAACTTACAAGACAAAAACCTTACATTTTAAAATTTTCTCTTCAGCTTCTTTAAGGTGTGATGTAGACGAAGGGCACCATGTGGGAAGCCAACCAGTTAGCCATCCTGACCTAGAGCATCAAAACAAAATACAAATAGGTGAGAAAATGTTCTTCTCAACTCCCAACTGTTACATGAAGAGAAGGAACGGAGAATAGGAAACATACGCCTGCGTTACGGTGAAGCTATATGTGACAAAATTCACCTAACGGGCACAAAGCATTGTGGTAAAGTACTGGGATTAAGGTACTCAACTTCAGCCTGTGAACTTGCAAGTGGATATCAAAGTGCATCTTATCTTAGTGGATAGGCAGATTCTAAATAATCAAGCAGAGATTAAAAATGGGCAGAACAAGAAAAGGCAACAAAGGCGGTCCCCCCACCTTGCAATTGAGAGACAGCCTCTTATCAAGGCAGAAGTGCAAAAAAAGTTAAAGACCATGAGTATTCATTACAATGGGAGGTTCATAGCAGGTATAAAATGTACCTGCTATGAGGGCTGAGAGAAATCTTATTAAAATGTGAGATTATTTTTATAAAAAGGCTTCAAAATCTCATAGTTATGGTTAGAACACACCCCTAATACAAATGCAGGGGCCTGGCCCATGTACAATCTGCCTAGGGTGAACTGGTTAACTGTTAATGGAAAATCTTTGAGTTCCGGCAAACAGTAGATGAAAAGAATGACCCAGGCATTTGGCAGAAGACAGCTGAACAAAGAGAAAAAGGAAATAAGCCTGAGACTGCAAGTGAGGAAACGTGTGGGGAGGCTGGAACTGACATGCTTTGCTAATAGCTATTATATTAGCTTTGCTAATAGCTAACCAGAAAGAAGAGCATGAGCCTTGAACTCCTGGCCTGGCATCAGTGGACCACAGGCTTACTTTAACAGTCTGAGGTAAGGGAGCGCTTCAGCAGCCACATGACAGCAAGGGTTCAGTACCTGACCACTATGATTTAAAGTGAGAACTTTCTGATGAATGAATTAGAGGAGGAAGAGATACCAACTACTGCAGATTCCAGCAGAGAGGTATGGGCCTGAATCAAGGCTTTGGCAATAGAAATGAAGATAAGAAGATGAGGCCAAAGGGATATTTAAAATAAAGCAGGCTAAAGTGTACAAGCTTAAAACTAGATGATAAATAAGCTCTGGAGAGCTAATGCACAGCACAGTGATTACCGTCGATAATTCTGTATTTTATACTTCAAATCGCCATGAGACTAGATCTTAAATGTTCTCTTTCATAAAAAAAGAAACTATAATTATGTGACATGATAGAGGTGTTAGCTAAAGCTATGGGTGGTAATCACATCGCAATATATAAATGTAGCAAATCAATATACTGTACACCTTAAACTTATACAATGTTACAGTCAATTACATCTCAAAGAAAAAATCAAATAGAGGAAACAGGTGACTCAACAACTACAATATATGACAGAATTACTCCACTCCACAAGTATTTACTGAGCACTTACTATCCGTGAGGAACTACTCTAATCACTGCGGACATATAAGCCACCAAACAGAAGTATGAGTGATTATTTCTTGTTGAGGGGATCAGGGAGTTGCTTTTGAGCTTGATCTTCATAGACAAATAGGATTATTTCAAAGGTGAAGTAGTGGTTCAAGCACCTCCAGTGAAGGAAAGGGCATGAGTCCATGTCATAGGAAGTGCATAATGTGTGTACTGAGATAACAAGCTTATTGTTTCAATAGCTGCTATAACAAATTACCACAAACCTGGTGGCGTAAAACAAAGGAAATTTATTCTATTGCAGTTCTGGAGACCAGAAGTCTGAAATCAGTATCACTAAACTGAAATTAAGGTGTCAGCCAGGGTCATGCTCCCAACAGAGGCTCTAGGGGAAGATCCATTCCTTGCCTCCTCTGGGCTCTGGTGGCTGCTGGCACTCCTTACCCTGTGGCAGGGTCACTCCAGTTGTCCGTGTCCATTACCACATTGCCTTCTCTCTTCATTGCGCCTTCCCCTCTTCAGCCTGTCTGTAATCTCCCTCTGTCTTTCACTTGTAAGAACGCTACTGTTACATTCAGGACCCACCCAGGTAATACAGGATCATCTCACAATTTTTAACTCAATCAGTTAAGTTAAAGTCTGCAAATTCTTTGCCATATAAAGTTAACATTCACAGGTTCCAGGGATAAGAACATGGACATATCTTTGGAGACCATTATCTCTGGGACCACTACCACAAATATAAAGCATGGAGTGTGTTCCAAGATAAAAATATGTAGAAACATTCAATAAATGGTAGTTGACATTATACTAATTTACTAAAATGATGTGGCATTAATTAGGAAGTAATTCCTAAAGTGAGAGTTTTAACTAAGGTTCAGAAGTTCAAAATTAGGAAATGACAATTGTCATTTTGTATCACTCCTTGTCTCAAAGATAAGGCTACTTCCAGTTGACCTACAGTGGGAAACTCAGCCTTTCTCCAGCCTTTTACTTGATACTCTGGTATCATTTTTATCACTTCTTAATTCTCTGTTCTCTAACCATAAATATTCCCTGCTCTCTTGCTTCTTGGCTCTGAATAACCTTTAAGTATGTATCTCCCCTTCCATTCATGATTCATTACACCTCTTACCAATCTCAGATTAGATTTCATTTCCCCTTTCATTTACCCAAAAAAGGATTAAATTGTGGTGGAAAAATGGTATCTTATACTCAAGCTTTATATTCTTCTCAAGTTGTGTTATATTATGACGTTCTTATTTATTCATCAGTATCCTTACTCAACTGTAAGATCCTGAGGGAAAGGACTTTGTGCCCACTAATGCATTCTCAGTTTCTATGCCAATACCTAACATGTTAATATAATATACATTGATGATAGGAGTGAAAAAAGTTTTTGCTTCATCTGAAATGCACCTGTTGCAGTGAATTATAAGTGGCTCGCTTGAGTAATAAGAGAATTTTCTGGGGGTGATCACGAAGTTCTCTATCTTAAGAGGTGAGTGGATGACACAGATGTATGCATATGTCAAATTTCAACACATGAACGCTTAAAATTTAAGGATTTCATAATGCAATTTTATACCAAAAAAAAGTAAAACAGGCTGGATTTGATAACTGGTTAAGAAGGTATAATAGAGGATTCCTAGGCTTCTCTGTTAGGTGCCACTAAAAAAGACAGAGAACACATGACAGAACAGTTGTGAGTAGAAAAATGTGCTAAGTTTTGGATGAGTTGATCCAGCACTGAGTTTTTTCTAAGCTTTGTAGGCTCATCCTACTATAACTCCCTCCCCTGTAGAATTTCTCTGGGCATTATGTATAACAGGCACTCAGAAATGTCTGCTGAGTGATTAAGTCACTCATAATCCAGGGTATACTTAGTCCAAGTTATCCCTACTTCATAGACATGAAAACTGAGGTCCAGAAATGTTAAGCACCAGGTCCATGAGTATACAGCTAGTAAGTGACACAAGCAGAGATTTCAGTTGAAAGCCCTTTTTTCCTCAGGTGACTACCTTCCTTAAAATATATGAGGAGCTGTCATTATCTACAGGATAAAATCACATTCCTTAGACTTGCACAGAACAGAAGATACATAACAGCCTGCATTACAATGAGGCTCTCTTCCTGTGTTCTCTGCTGCCAATTTCAAACCTTCTGCATTAACAAGATAAGACTGCTAGGCATCCCCTACAAATACTACATATAAATTACCAAAATTTTATAAACATAATATAAAACATTATTAATATTATCCTACTTATAAATATGTAAGACCATTTAGAAATTATCAAGGAAAATCAATTAAAGGCTTCACCAATGAATTTGTCAATTCATTCAATAATTTTTCAATTGTTGGGAAAACGTTGTTAACAAGCAATGAAAAGAATCTCATGATCTTTAGAGCTTAAAAATCTTAAAGTAAACCATTATTGAGCTGAAGCTCTTTGGTCCCTGACCAGGAATAATCATCATTCTATGTTTGGTCACAAAAATATGAGCTGGTACCAAGAAGTTAGTTACAACTCAACCTTATCAATTTTCTTAAATATGCCTCAAATTATACCACAGTTCTCTGCCAGAGAAGATCAGAGGTCAATACAAAAAAAGAAAAGAAAAGAAAAGAAAATTAAAGTGAAATGAACTATACTCTACTACTGCTCCAACTGACATCACAGACATGTTGAGGGGGAAAAACTCACAATTTTTGCCATCTTTTTCTTTAAAAACAGTTACATTCTCTGAAAACCTACAATACACAAGGTACCAGAGTTTAAAATGTTATATGCCAGTCTGTAATACAGGAATTATGTCTACCTCTCATCACAAAACCAACTTTCAAAGGATAAGATGTCTTTTCCATGCATTTTGCCTCCTAGTGATGGGCTTAACTCTTAGAGAAGAGGCAAAACATTTTTTTTTTTTTATGTTTGCAAGTTTAGTGCATTATATTAAAAATTAGGGCTCTTCAACCACAAGAGTCACTAACACCCCTCAAGTTTTCAGGACAATCTTTTCATCAAAGCATCAATTTTTTTAAAGTAAAATTTTTCTAAAGTATATTTAAACACAAAAATCTATATGTAACAAAATATAGTAAAATATTTTATTTTTATTCTTAGGAACAGTAAAGATACCTCTCTATTCCTAAGTCCTGATGTTTCTGTCCACTTTTGCCTTTACCAGATGATAGCATGTTTTCTAGAAACTATCTTGTACTTCTTTTGTAGAGATAACCTACAGGATTGAGCACTATGCACATAATAGGCTCAAAGAAACATTTCTAAAGAGGAAAAAGCAGGTATCTATCTTTTCCATCCTTTAGCTGATCACTCTTTGCTCACGAGTTCCCATATCTTAGCTTGCCATCTCTGCTGCTTCAACTCTCTAAAACACCCATCCAACTTCACCTCTTGTCTTTCGGGTAAATTGACCTCATCTTCAGAGACCCTCTGCCCTTTAGACTCAGGGTGTGTAAGACTAGAACTAAGGACATGAAATAGGAACTAAGGGCACTAGACAGGAACTAAGGACACAGACAGCAGCTTGTCAGATATCCAGCCATTCTTCTGAGATCACAAAATCGAAACTAAAAATTAAATCCATGTGCTCGTCTATAAAACAGTAAACAAGATACAGAGATGCCTTCTCATAGCTTTGGAAAATAAATAAAAAAGCAAAACTTAAATTCCTTCTTTTATTTAAGCAGATAATCAGTAAACATCATCATCCACTACTGAGGCCCTAATTTCAGAAGTGACCCCAGTGTCAATCACAATATAAAGAAAAATCATTTAGTGGGAGAAGATATTTGCAAATCACATACATGATAAGGGGCTAATATCTAAAATATATAAATAACTCATACAACTCAATAACAAACAATCTAATTACAAGATGGGCAGAGGATCTGAACAGACATTTTTCCAAAGAAGATATTCAGATGGCCAACTGGTAGGGAAAAGATGTTTATTGCAGCATTATTTACAATAGCCAAGATATGAAAATAATCTAAGTGCCCATTGATGGATAAATAGATAAAGAAGACACGGAAGATATATACAATGGAACACTATTCAGCCAATACTACTCAGCCAGAAAAGAATGAAATCTTGCCATTCATAAGAACATTGATGAACCTTGAGGTTATTACATTAAGTAAAATAGGTGAGGCAGGGAAAGACAAATACTGTATGATTTCATTTATATGTGGA
Source organism: Pteropus medius (assembly GCF_902729225.1). Lineage (NCBI taxonomy): Eukaryota > Metazoa > Chordata > Mammalia > Chiroptera > Pteropodidae > Pteropus > Pteropus medius. Next base: position 16,830,916 of record NW_024349803.1, on the reverse strand, counting down.
ATATAAAAAACAAAACAAAACCACCAATCTCAGATACAGAGAACAGACTGACTGGTGGTTGCCAAAGGGGCAGGGAGTTGTGGAAAACACGTAAAGGGGATCACGAGGTACAAACCTCCAGTTATAAAATGAATAAGTCATCAGAATGTAATGTACGACGTGATGAATACAGTCAATAATACTGCATCGCAAAAATTTTTTTTACAACATGCAAAAAATTATTGCAATGAAAAACATCTCAAATGTCCATCTAGACATAACTGTTAGAATTTTGGTAATTTCTTAACAATTTTCTAGCTAGGAATATATTTTACCATCATAGTTAAAATATGTTGTTTATACAAAATTCTTCACAGTAATTTATTTTTCCTACATGTCACTGCATTACAAAATTATTCATAAAACACAACTTTTAATGACTGCATGGTTTTCTATCACTTGTATATATCTTAGGGTGGTTTCAAATAGTCCCTTGTTGAAAATAAGACTGCTTCCATTGTTTCACTGTCATAAATTATGCTCTGATAATCATCTCTTCATATAAGTTTTGTCCTTGTGTCTTAGTAATTAAATGGTATGAACATATTTAAGTTTAATACATAAAAATTATTTTCTGTAATGTATTGCAAATTTTAAAGTTGCTAAAAAAGTAAATCTTAAAAGTCTTCATCACAAGGAAAAAAGTTTTTTTGTGACTAGGTATGGTGACGGATGGTAAATACTTAGTGTGATCTTTTTGCGATGTATACAAATATCCAATCACTATGATGTGTACCTGAAACTAATATGCTGCATGTCCATTATATTTCAATAGAAAAAAAAAAAGAAAGAAAAATCCATTCCCCATAGGGACTATACCTATTTTTGACAACAGAAAGGCTTACTAACATGCACCGAAAGCTTTTCTACACAGCGCCATTAGTTGAGCCCTGATCTTACCAGCACAGCTGAGGACCCAAGTTCTAAAGCCTCTGATCAAAACCAAATAAAAGGAATCTTGCTTTATAATCGCTGTAATAAGCACAGAGGAAGGATCTGTCTAGTGAGCCAGCTTCTGAGCAAGAAAAGCTTTAAAAGACTACACTGGATGTGGCAATTCTAAGGAAAGCCGAAAAAGATGTGCTTGACATATTAATAGAGTTTATTAACTTAAGAATCTGATTTTAAGTATTCTGAGTTTTAGAGAAAATACTGAATTTTTTTCCCCTAAACTTTCTACCTGACCTTTTAAAAAATATATATATACATATATATTCTTAACATTGTGCTTATGTCCTGTACCATCAACATTTTAGTTTTCTGGTAATTTGTTTTGTTCTCTAAGACACTTGACTATCTATAGTATTACTAAACCTGAATTGCACAATCTATAAATATTGTGAAATAGTGAAAGAGGTTTCAAAGTATTCTGAAGAAAATATAAGAAATCTGGCCAATTTCCACACACTCTTGGCCACTTAACATTTCTAATTAGGTTATAAGTAAAGAGGATTTCATTATACTACAATTTTGTTTAGAATAGCCTCCATATCTATACTGGTACTGTCAAGAGAGAGAAATTGTATTTATTACTACTCTCTATAAGCTACCCTAAGCACAGTATTCTATCTCATTTAGAGAACTATGAGGTTTTAATTTTTATTATAAATATTCAAACTACTTAGAGTTACATTACTCTGAAATAATTCCTCAATCAATGAATGATTGAACTTCCTAACTAGACATTATAACACTTGGGCAAATAAAAGCCTTCTTTCCTGGGAACTGACTTCCTAAACCCTATTCTTGGAAAAGAGAAAAAAAAAAAAAGAGTATGTCTCATATGACCCTAATTTAAAGTGATTAACATGCCATTTTATTTTAAATGATACTTAGGTGATTCAAATTATCACTAACTATTATTAGATCAATGACAACACAGGCCCTCTAATATACTTTAACACATTACTTAACATTCTTGTAACTTTTTTTTTTTTTTAATTTCTAGCCTGTAACTTTTAAAGACCCAGATTTGGAGAATTGATGTTTTAGACATAGCCATGTGCTAGAAATATTTTTTTCTCCAATTGTTTCCTACCTTCTCTCACACAGTAAACAAAGTATTCTGGAGTCAGACACAGCATCAAACATACTTAAAGCTTCATGTGTAATTTTAGATTTAAGTCATAATTTAAATTGCTAACAAATCCAAGTGACATTTTGTGTTAGTTCTAAAATGTTTCATCCACTAGATTGAAAAACGAAAAAAAACAAAAAAAACTAAACTAAAAATCCCATTCAAATTGAATAACATTTTTTAATAAAATTATCTTTCCATGTAATTTTTTTATGATTCACAGTCAGTAGTGAGGAATTATAGAACCATGAGGTTAGACTAAAAACCTAACATATGTTTCTGAACTGCTATCATAAATAAGTCAAATCTTTAAGGTCTCATTCAGAGATATCTATAATTCTGAAATGTATTATCCTGTGTTGTTTTTATGGACCATCCCTGGGACTTTATAATCTTTTGTTAAGTTGTCACAGGACTGAAATCTATTTGTTAAGTCTATGATTGTCATTTTGGAGAACAGGCAAAACAGTGAAGCATGGGTTGGCCCATCCAAGGTCAAGAAAGAGAATCATATTTCCAAGCTCCCCAATATAATTTAAATTCATGATCCTAATTGTTGGCCTAGTCAAATTCAAACTTCGAATTCTTATGAATATATCTTTTGATGTCTTTTGAATATCTTAGGATGAAAAATTTAAGTCACACAGCTGCAAAATATATAGTCGACTACTAGGTTTTTTATCTTAATGTTTGTGCCAGCATAAATTTACATAATGGAAGTTATTTAATTCAATAAAAATTTATTGAAGCTTACTATTTATAAACCTCCTTTAGGCTCTACTAGACATTTGTGCAAAACAAAGTCTTTTTCCTCAATGGGCTGACAAAAGAAATATACAAATAACTATACTACAAAAATGGTATAAATGCCATAAAGAACATTTGGAAAAATACCAACGACCTTGAAGAAGGGAAATCACAATCTGCTTTTTGGGTCCAAGAAAACAATGTGAACCAAGCCATGGGGAAATGGAAGTGAGCAAGGAAAATGTTTAATAAGGGATGAAAGACACAGCTTGGCAGTCCAGTGCACAGACAGGAAATAAGACTCCAAAGATAGATGGCAGCCACACTGCCTGCAAAGGGCTTTAAAGTCAGGCGAGGACATATAATAAAGCCACTGTGGGTAGCTGTGCTACAAAAAAGATGGTGTCTCTTGGGAATATAAAAGCAACTAATGAAATAAGCTATGTCAAGAGCATAGGAACCAAATTAGTTACTAAAGTCGGCAATAATCTAGAAAAGAGAATAAGGTAAGACTGAACCAGGTGGCTCCCAGGTGACAGTGGGAATAGAAAAGTGACATTGTTCTTATAATCTATCGGACTTGGCAACAGATTTGGTATTTGGGGCAATGAAGAGGGAAGAGGGGAGTTGAGAGATCACACCACAGTTCTGAATCTGGGTGACCAAAAGGACCCTGATAAAAGTGTCCTAATAAAAATAGGGAAGACGAGGGAAAAAACTGAGCTTTCATAATGTTTAGTTCAGGGGAAGGAGGGTACAAGTAAGATCCTGGCCTGGACATTTTACATTTGAGGAATCAGGTGCAAACATTTGGCACAAAGTTAGAAAAATCACTAGACTACTGAAGAGGACTCCACAGCGAGGATGAGAATTGTTCTCCCCACAGACAAGACATGTCAAGGAGTGTGAGTAAACAAGACGAGGATGAAGATAGAATGACTATATTCAGAGAATGGGGGAATAAAAAGAGAACCTAATAAGAGTGACTACTCGTCTCAGGTAAGACAAGCAGCAAAATGTTTTGAGCACTAGAATGTCTGATAAGAGTTTCAAAAAGGAGTAGCTATCTTTAGAGTGTCAAACACTGAAAAGGACCCAAGAAAGATAAGTACAGAGAAAAATAAAAGCCCATTGGGATTTGGCATTGAGGAGTTCTGAAATTTTTACAAAGTCAGGTGGCAAAGGTTTGGGAAGGGGAGATGACAACAGATAGGATAGGAGTGACTGATTTTAGCAGTCTACTAAAAGACAGAGAAATACCCTCTCCTATCTCCAAGAACTATAAAGTCAAATTCTAATGTAAATCCAGTAGGGGGCTGGTAAATGCACTGGAGAGGAAGGAAAGGAAAAAAATTCCTATTTACAGCATTTGATGATTTCCGTGGTGTAAATGCTACGACCACGGCTGATTTCAAGCTGCCAATGGGTGGCAAAATTCCTGAAAATTTAACAATGGTTGCCAGCACAAGCTAACTCCAGCATGCCACTGTAAACCACCTATTTTATGGTCTACTCCGCAACTGAGCAATTCTGTGACAGCGTTCCTCTAAACTCAACTGATACTTAATCATTCTCCGGCAGCGATTCACAGAAGTCTACCCTACTCTTGTTACATTTAGCTTTCTCAACTGTATTGCGACTGAAAAGGGTCAGATGTTGAAAGCCAGTGGCTCCTAGGCATGCCTGTCTTCACTAAGAGTCACAAAGGAAAAGACAAGAATCATATGCTCCAAAAAGTTTTCCTAAGACTTTCATAATCGTTTCTATTGCTATACCTGAAATATCTTAGAGATAGGGAACTTGATTCTGTTTTCTCACAATCCACTTGGCTGTTGGGATAGTTCTATTGTTGATAAACCAAAAACAATTTTTTTGAAGAGAGCTCTGTGTCGACACAAGGATTAAATAAGAAGTGTCAGTAGAGTAAGCTAAAGAAACATCCCAAATGAGTTCCAATCCCGGTGAGAGCCAGCAGAGATATGGGGAAAGTGCCTTAGACTAAATTCAGACACCTGAGAGGCACCCTGCTACTTACTAGTGAGGTGCTAGTAGCCTCCCAGTTGCAGGTCCAACTGAAAAATGGGAACAGCAATACCCAGCACACAGGGTCAACCTTAGGATTAATATGAGCAGTTTAGGAAACATCCACCAGGAGCAGGTCCTGCTTGGTACAGTTCAGAAAGCCATACTAGTTTGGACACTGGACATTGCTCAAGTGTATTGCTAAGACCAAGCATCAAGAAGGCCCACCTCTGTCATGGACTACGGCTAGTCGGTTGCTAAGAATTTTTTATAGTTTGTCCCCAGTGACCTTCAGCTATCACCCAAAGCCACAAATTCCTTTCACAGTTGTACCCTGGACTCCCAAGCCCCACAACAACAGGGAGACCAAAGAGTCCACCTAAAAGCAGTCTCAGAAAGAGCCAAAAATGTTTTGACAAACTAGATGGGAACAAGCTATCAGTTAGGTTCCTACTTGTGTCTACTTGACATTCAGCAACTCACCTCAACAAGAAAGTTCAAAACAAACCAAAACAATGGACTTATTCATCATATAAACAAAACTCAAGATATGAATCTAGTTTCTAATATTTCACAATTCCCCTCCCCCACATATTCCCAAATATTCCCGTCTTCATTGTACTCCATATTATCTTCTATCTTTTAGATTATGTTTCGCAGACCATTTTCTCTAGACATTTGAAGAATTGTTATCAAAATATCAACCATACATAGGAGAGGAGAGAAGTTTATTTACTTTCCAATATAAATAACTAGCCTTGAGAAATAAGGCAATAATGTTCATAACAATTTAACTTCTTCGCTTATTAACTATTTTATTGAGAAGTGCATGAAGTTACGGGTAGAAGATAATTTAAACTTAGTATACCTGTGTATAAAAATGATTCACATTAGTCATTTGTCTACACATACACACAGTTCTCCAGTAGCCAGGGCACTTGGAAGCAAAAGGAGATCTCCAGTTGAAAGATGATTAATTCTGAACTTTGCTAGCCATATCGTGTTAGCTTTCTTTCTTTCTCTAAAGTATCTGTAAATTAAACGTTTTCTGAAACCCAAAGACATATACCCACTTCCCCAACCCCCTTTACTTCGTGATGGGCTGCTCTTTCCCTGGACGCCCCCTTATGTCCCGCGGCTTCAAGGGGTGAATTTGGGCTCTGCATCTATTAGTGCCGCAAGGAAGCGCCGCCCCTTCCTCCAGGCTTCCGAGAGGCTCGGCCCCGGCGGCACTTTCGGTCTGGTCCCAGGCTGGACAGAGCACAGCGCGTACCTGAAAGCGGAAGCCACGCTCGGAAGTGGTCAAAGTGACTCGGCCGTTTCCCATGACCCGAGTCAGGTGCAGGGCCTGCCGGTCACCGCCCGCCCACCCGCCGCGCCAGGGCAGCGCTGGGGTCCCAGGCGGCCGCTGCCCCGGAGGGAACCCTTCGCGGACGACGACCCCGGGTCTGGGTACCCGGCCACCGTCGCCGCCGCCCCGCGGAGACGCTTACACGACAACGCGGCGACCCCTCTGCGCGGCCCCGGCGCCGACCGGCGTCCCGCCGGGACAGAGCGGGCCGGGGCTGCTCCGCGGGGCGCCGCGCGGCCGGGCGAGGGAGCGGCCGGGGTTTTGCAGTCCCCGGCGCTGTCCGCCCGGCCCCGGCCCGCGTGCCAGGCGCGCGCCCGAGCCCAACGCGGTCCCAGCCGCACTCACCTCTCGCCAGCGTCGTCCTCCTCCGCCGCCATGGCCGCCGTGCTGCGTAAGAACCGGCTTCTGCTTCCTAGCCGGCTGACAGGCCGACTGGGCCGCCGCGGCCGCCGCCGCCCTTAAGGCCGCCGCCGCCCGCGCATGCGTCGCCCGCCCACTCGCACGACCCCGCGGCGCGGCCGCGCGCTTGCGCGTGCCCGGCCATCAACCCCGCCCCCGCAACCACCAGCTACGCATGCGCCGTCCCGCCGGACGCGCTCCTGTGGGTTCTGGGCGGCCCTGGCAGACTCACCTGGCAGTTTGTGCAGTAGCCGATTTCAGTAATGACTCTGTTAAAGCACCATCCTCTGGGATGGACTGTCGGGTGCTAGGCACCAGGTAGGCACCTGCTGGTACCCTGGGACCGAGGCGCGACCTTGCCCTGCAAGAGCCCAGATAGTATCCGATCGATGCTGCGACGGCGAATGGAAGTGCCCTAACGGAGGCGAAGAATGGCCTCCCGACCTCTCCTCCCCTTCCCTGCAGTTGGGTAGCAAAGGGGAGAGGACGAATCTAAGGCAATGAGTATTCACTGCTCTAAATGCTGGGGTTACAGTAGTGGCCCGAACCAGCAACTTCCATTCACCCGCGCTCTTACGTACACGGGAGGGGTGTAAAGAGTCCGTGTTTAGGCGCTTAGAATTTTTGAAGGGGAAATCACTAATGTAAATTTTTTAAACCTATTTTCAAGTCTTATAGCCATCAGATACTGCCTGCTGTTGTAATTATACCACTCTCCACCATTCGTCCACCGTATTTACTGTGTGCCTACTATGTGCCCACTCTGTTCTAGGCGCTGAGAGACAAAGGATTGAAATAGGTGTTGTGCCTTTAGATCTTATGTATTATATATTACCCTTTATTTTAAATGCAGTTCATTTCTCACCTTCTCTAACTCTCTTCCCTCGGTATATCCTCTCTCTCTCTCTCTGAGCTCCCGAAATTCATACTGTCTATGTCACTCATCTAGACCTCAGATTCTCAGCCTAGTATGATTGCTATGGCTTTTGTTGTTACTGCTGTTGTTATGGTTTTTTAATGGATGTTATTGATTATTCTTTCAACTACACTGGAAGTTCCTTGAGAATAGGGATGATGTTTGTGTTTTACAAAAAAAAAAAAAAAGCCGCTCGTTATCCCTTGAGCATAACTAATATTTTTATGGTATTTGATCCAATTTATGAATATCTTAGGGAAGACTAGGACATATAAAAACACTTCCAGGAATTGGTGGTGTTGCCGGAGACTTATAGTGTGTCTGCAGAAACTGACCTTCTGTGATCTCCACCTCTCAGACCACATCTATGTTGGGGGCATCTCCTATATTGGCCAGGCTGGCTGTGGGGGACTCTTCTGTTTGGAGTACAGCCCAGTAGTACTATAATGAAGCTCTAGAGCAGCCTCGTCTACTAGAACTTTCTACAGTGATGAAATATTCTGAGCATGTAGTTATGGAACATTTGAAATTTGGCTAGTGTGACTGAATTTCAAATTTTAATTAAATTAAAAAACCCACATGTGGCTGTTGGCTATCATGTTGAACAAAGCAAAGTCTAGATCTTATACTCCTCATCTGTGAAAATGAGAGTTTATGCCTAGACAATTCCCAATATTCTCTCTAGTGTTCTATGCTTGCAAGTTATTTTCAAGGTATGAATGGGGTCGGGGATGGGGGACTGTTTGGGGGACAGATGTTAAATTCTGGAATAAAGCAAGAGGGGTTGAAAGCTCCACTATGATGGGGTGGGGGAAGAAGAGCATGGTCCCCTAGGGGCTGGATTCTGGAACTCAGTGGTAGAGCTGCCATCCAGAGACAAGAGACTCTGGCTAGCCTCTGAGTGTCAGCTGAACTCTTAGAATCAGATACAAGGCCTTCTTTAGCAAGGTACAAATGCCAGGCCATAAAGGAAAAGAGATTAATTTAATCACGTCAAAATTTAAAACATCTATGTGAAAAAGGACACACTAAAACAATGTAAAAATATGAAACAGACCAAGATTTAATATCCTCAATACATAAAGAAAAATCGAATAAAAAATAGAAAATAGATTTTAAAAATTCTCAGAGGAGAAAACTCTCAGTGAATAGCCACTAAATGCTCACACTTATCTGTGATCAAGCGAGTGCAAATTCAAACCATGACAACATAAAAGAAAGGTTCATGTTACTAAACTTGGATTAATGGGGACGATTTCTACCCAGTCAATGAGAATGCTAGTTGATACAGCCATTTGGAAAACAGTTTGGGAGTAACCTATTTACAAATGAAAATTAATATACCCTCTGGCCCAGCAATTTAACTTCTGGGAATCTAGCCTGTCCCATGTTCACAAAAAGACATATAAAAAGATGTCCCTTTCAGTTTTCTAATAGCAAAAAAAAAAAGAAATCAGTAAGAGTGCCCATGAAGAAATAAATTCTGGCACGCCCACAATAGGAAATACTGTGGCAGCAATTAACAAATGAGGCAAATCTATATGTAGAAATATGGAAAGCTCACCAGAGCATATTGATATGTAGAAAAGCAAAATCCATGAAATATGAGCCAAAAGTTGGTTCTTTAAGATTAATAAAATTGAAAAACTTCTAGCTAACTGATCAAGAAAAAAAAAAGAAAGCACAAATGAACAATATCAGGTTTGGAAAAGATAATATCACTACAGATCCTAGCAACATGAGAATGATAATTTGGCAATATTACGAACAAGTTTATACCAATAAATTTGACAACTTAGATAAAATAGACAAAATATTTAGAAACTATAACTTGCCCAAACTAGCAAGATAAAAAGGAAAACCTAAATAGCTCAATATCTATTTTTTTGAAAATTGATTATGTAATTAAAAAAAACCTTCCCACAAAGAAAAATATTTTTTCAAATAGTTAATTAATCACCCCTATGGTAGAGTAGGGTGACCACAAAATCTTTGCCACTTTTCACATTGGGAGTTGGAGTCTATTTTCCCTCCCCTTCGATCTGAGCTGTGGTTTGTTTTGACCAATCGAATATGATAGAACGATGCTCTGTGATTTCCAGGCTGGAAAGCTCTGTAGCTTCAGTGTTTACTAATTCCTATACTTTCTCTTGAAAGTCAGCTGTCCTGGCAAAAGTCTGACTACCCTGAGGCTACCATACTGTGAGGAACCTCTGCTTGCCACGTAGAGAGAGGCCACATGGAGAGCCTATTAGCACCGACTTGAGTGAAGCCTTCTTCGAATTTCCAGCCCCACCTCCCCCCACCTGATTGCAGTTGGGTGAATGACACCACTCTATGTAGATTAAAATACCTGCCCAAATGATCTTAAATTCCTGACCCACAGAATTATGAGAAAGTTGGCCATTGTGTGAAGCCACTATATTTTTTGTTATGTAGCAATAGGTAATTTACTTACCTTTGTATCATATAGTGATAACCCTTTACCCCACCAATGTCTGATGCCACTATTTCATATAGTAGATTATGTAGTTGATTTATTGAGTTCAGGATTTTTTTCACAAATAGTTTTTACTGTAGCTTTTTATTTTGGTGTAATTGCAGATTCACATGCAGTTGTAAGAATAATATGGAAAGATTCCACCTACCCTTTACCAGTTTTCACTTGCAACATTGTGCAAAACTACCGTACAATATCACAACCAGAATATTAACATTGACGTAATAAATAAATAGAACATTTCCGTCAGCACAAGGATCTCTCATGTTGACCTACTATAACCATACTACTTCTCTCCCACACACACAGCCCCTCCATCCTAACCTCTGGCAACCACTAATCAGCCTCTATAGTTTTGTCATTTCAAGAAGGTTATATAAATGGGATCATACAATGTGTAACCTTTTGAGATTGTCTTGTTTGTGTCCTTCCCTCCTCTCTCTCTCTACTTCCGCCACTCCTCTCTCTCCACTTTCCCTCTCCCTCCCTCCCTCCTCCTCTCTCCCCCTTTCTCTTGGCATAATTCCCTGGAGAGTCATGAAACTTGTTTCATGTGTCAATAAATAGTTCATTCCTTTTTATAGCCAGCTGAGTAGTATTCCATGGTTAGATGTACCTGTTGAAGGACATCTGGATTGTTTCCAGTTTGGTAATATTACAAATAAAGCTGCCATAAAGGTTCATGTGTAGGTTTTTCTGTGAACCTAAGGTTTAGTGTTTCTGGGATAAATGCCCAGGAGTGCAATTGCTAAGTCACATAATAGTTGCATATTTGGTATCCTTAGAAATTACCAGACTACTTTCCAAAGTGGCTGTATCATTTTCTGTTCCCACCAGCAAAATGTAATTGATCTAGTTTCTTCACATCTTCGTCAGTATTTGGGGTTGTCACTATTCTTTATTTTGGCCATTCTAATAGGTGTGCAGTGATGTCCCATTATGGTTTTAATTTGCATTTCTCTGATGACTGGTGATACTGAGCATTTTGTCACATGCTTATATGCCATCCATATATCCTTTTCGATGAAATGTCTGCTCATCTCCTTTGCCCATTTTCTAACTGTTGAGTTTTGAGAGCTTTTTGTATTATCTAGGTACTAGTCTCTTGTCAAACATGTAGTTTGCAAATATTACCTCTCATATGCTGCTTCTCTTCTTGTCATCTTCACATAGGCTCTTGCAGAACAAAGTTTTTTTCCCAAAGTTTTTAATTTAATGAAATCCAATGTATTGATTTTTAATGGCATATGCTTTTGATGTTGTCCAAGAACTTTTTGCCTAACCTGAGGTCTCAAAGATTTTCTCCTTTGTCTTTTTCTGAGTTTTATGGCTTTACATGTTACGTTTAAGTCCATGATCTATTTTGAGTTAAGATTTGTATAAAGGTTTGGATCAAGGTGTTTATCTATTGCCTATGGATATCTAATTGCTCCAGCACCATTAGTTGGAATCACAAATAGTTTTTAATGTATTGCTAGGTAGTCTCTTGTGTTCTCGTAAGAATGTGTGATGTGCGAATGATAGGTATTTTTCAGGGTAAGGAGGTTTGTGGTGGTGGACGTGGAAATGGGTGCTCAAATCCCTCTTCGAGGAAGGCCCAGCTGCTGTGAGAATGTCAGTGGAATAGCTTCCAGCCTTCAGGCCTTTCAGGGAACACATCGGCTATAGGGAGCCACCTCACCAAGGTCATGCCCTTCTGGGGAAGGCTCACATCTAATGATGGATGGAGGCAGGGATAGAAAGAACCAACTCTTTCCATCCAAAGTGAGACAATTCTGATGGTCCACTTTCTGCCCCAGAACTCTCTGTGGCCGAGGCCGTTGAGCCTGCATCACAGCTCGACTTCTCCCTCTGCGCAATTCCTCTTTCTCCTCTCCTTCCCACAGGGGTCAATTTCAAAAGCACTCCATGAACTCTGCCTCAGAGACTGCTTCTTGTAGATTCCACACTGCGACACTCAGTTACATTTTTATTTAATGATAAGCATGACATTTGGCTTAGGTATTGAGACTGGTGAAAATGTTGTAACTTGATGGTTTTTACGCTGCTATTATAGGAGTCAGTCACAACATAGAAAGTTGTCTACTCTCTCAACACATCTCTGCAAAAGAGGAAAGTTAGCTGGAAGGCTGGGAAAGGGTGGATGTGAGTGGTAGGGTTAGCATAGGCATGCGCATAAGACAAGGAGAAAGATCACAAGTGGGACAGAGTGAGAGCTGCATGATGTTGTCGCCTCCTCCTTTGTCACCATAGTTCTTGGTGGTTCCAACACTACGAAGGTAGATAAGTGGGTGAATATCCAGGAGTAAAGCAGGGCCAAATCTCCACCATCAACATGTGGCCAAAGATCTGATAGTCATGATCCCGAAATCATCCCCAAGCTTGTACCAGCTCCCATTCTGATGTCCTTCTCATACTTTTCATAACTCCTTAGGAAACCCAGACTTAGAGAGGAAAATCATAGAAGTGATTGTCCAATGTCAAACTCAAACGCCAGTGGAGTTGGGCATAGAAGAGAGAGGTCAGAGGGGCTAGCATTCAGTTATTAGTCAGGTCCCCTGACTCCAGAAAATTTGAAGTCATGATGATTTGAGGAGAGAATTTTGATGATGTCCCATTTATCCACCTTCCGTTTCATTTGATTAAAATAGAAGAGTCCTGGATTTTTATTTTCAGTAGAAACAATGTTTTATAAAGGATCTTTCTCACCATATTCCAGCAGCAATTTTAACTTTTAATTTTTCTCCTGGTTGGTTTTTTTTTAATCAGTCTGTGCTGAAATAATAGGCATCCTCATAAATCAGGAAAAATGTTGCCCTCCAAAATGTCGACATTGAAAATGTCAGTTGCCTTTCTGTGTTTGAACTTCCAAGAGCAAAATCCATCTATATGGTCATTATTTCTTTATGCCACTAAACTTTCATAGCAGGGGCGGGTTTATACAATAGTAGAAAGAAAGCGTTCATCCCCCTAATTCCTTCTGACATTAATGTTGCCTGTTTATTCACCCCCTCACCATTTTGAAAATGCATCCTTCAGTTTAATACAGCTTATTGAATATCCATTCAGTTTAGTCTGCACTTGTGGCAGCAAACAAACAACACTTGGTGTCTTGGCTCTATTACCTTTTCTGACAAGTGGGAAATATCTGTTTGTGATGCAATACAATAAATACTTGGTTTTAAGTAATTCAGCAAATTGGCTTATTTGGTTTTAGCTCTGCAAGGATGCACAGAGGGAACACTTTTCACTCATCATTGATTCTACATTGAAATATGTTATGATTGTCTATGCCCGCAGCTGGAGGAATTTCGTGGTGGTATGAGTGAATGAGCAGTTAGTGAAAACGCTGTGCTAAGTCAGTGTAAATCTTGCAATGATCTTGTTTACCTGTGTGGCTGGAGCCAGCTCTTGTCAGTTCATGAGAATCTATTGTTAAGTATTAAAGAATTTTGTGAGCTGAATGTTAAAGTAACTTTGAAATCGGGAATATTGACACTGCAGAAATTGGCAATCACTTCAAATCAGGTTTTTTTTTTTTTTTTTGAAAGCAGGTTTGCCAACACACTATTGCTTCCTCTTCCTCAATATAGGAGAATTACAAACGAGATGGCAGGCAAAGAAATTAAGGTTTCTCAGGGAAAAGTGAATAAACACAAATAAACTAAAAATATGCAAAGAAATGGACAACAAAGGTATAACAACTTTCTGTAAAGGTACCCAGGTATAGATAAGCACATTTAAGCATTGGAAAAATAGAGACCTGGTTATTACATCAAACAAATGTGGTAATAATTCATGAAACTGAGTCTCAAATAAGGCTTGTTTCATTTTAAGTTGAAGTATGCAGCACAAATCATAATGGTTATCACAAAGTAAACACACCCATATAAGCACAATCCAGATTATTAAGCAAATTTTCTAGAAGAAAAAGGGACACTCTGGTAGAAAGTAATGGAGTGGGCAATCCAGGCAGGCTTGCAACAGAAGAGGTAACATTGAGCTTTGAGAACTTCAGCTGAACACTATAACCTGCTCTGGATTTTTATTTTATTTTAATAGATGCTGCAAATCAGTTTATGAAGACATTTTTTTCTTTTAGCTGTGCTAATGAGTATACATTTAATAGCTAAATTTAGAGCTTTTCTCCTTTGACATTTGAAGGTTGCTTAGCTACTCTTAGTGTAGTCTCTGATTTAATGTAATTTCTTCAGCTGCAGGTTGGGGAAATAGACTTATTAAGTATCTCTGCGTTCAGTAGCATGTGCAGTATGTATATTGCTACTCAATACTTTTGTATTGTAACTCATCAGTCTCATTTATACCATCATTTATGTACATATGCACATTTTTTTTTCCTTGGGGGAACATTGTATGTAAACGAAAGTGATAATTTTAGTGATAATTAACACATACAGCTATACTAAATTGAATCAATCATTTTTTTTGTCATAAAAGTTTAGTTTTTCAGTACGATAAAATCTTTCAAACAAAAAAATACGTAGTAGCATGAAATTAAGCAAAAATAATTTACCAAAATAGTTAAACTCTCAGTAGTGAAGTCATCCTGTAAGTCTAGTATTCCTTCCTGGAGTTCAGCAGATCTTCCAACTCACCACATCTAAATCTTGTCGTGGACCATTGAGGAACATCAGCGTCCTTGTCAGTGGCTGCAATTGGTTGTATATTTCCATTAGTGTACTTACCAGCTTTCACTGGGTTGTTGGTCCTGTCTCACCTGAAGTATAATGATTCCTTAAGAATAGAGATGTGTCTTCTTCTTCCTTGATAAGTCCCAGACGTATTTAGAACTATATTGTAATCTGTATAATGTAGGAACCAAATAAACCCTTTTTATTGACTGAGTTACAGCTCAGGTTTAAATAATACCTGCTACCTGATGAAGCCAATTAATCTTTCCATCACTCTTAACAGCTAATATTATTTTCATTATACAAACCAGAAGTCAGGGAATGGAGAGGTTCTCCAACAACTATGCAGAGAGATGATAGCAAGAACCAAGAGGACTTTTCTGTTTCTTTCATCTTAAGCCCTAGCATAGGGGCAGCTGTCCCATGAGGTGGTAGCGGGTAGATAAAGGCTATCCCGCCATACACCCCCGTTGCTAAGGCACTCTCCTAGAGTTGTGTTTCTAGCAGTGGTGACCGATTTACATCTATTGCAGGGCACTCGAAGGGAGTTAGCAATGTGACTGTGAACCTGACAAGATTAGTTTTGTCAGCCTTCTTCGTATAGAGCAATAACTACTGAACAACCAGCCAAAGATATACTTTGGAGCCATAATGCAGCTCTCAGCAGCCAGACACTTTCTTCCCATTGCCAATTAGCCCCTCCAAGTAATGTTGTAACCAATAAATTGGAAAAGCTGCGACCTCAGCTACATTTACATTTGTAAATCAGTTACACACGTGGGCCATTTAATTATAAGAATGCTGAATCTACTCGTTTGCCCAGTTTCATGTCTGAGGATTGGAGCAGGTGATTATTTTTTATCCTAATTGGAAACTTGGAAGTCAAGTTGGTCCAGTCATATAAACAGTATGTTACAGTACTACTAAACTCTGTTTAAAACTTTAGGATCTTAACCGTAAATCTCCTAACCTATTAGGAAATTAGAAATGATCTCCAGATTTAGGCCATAGAACTTCATTTAAAAATAAACAAAATTTTCTTTGATTATGATAAGTGATAGAGATATATAGATATAGTTTCTTTTTTCTCCTCTTGTCAGAATAACTGTAATGATCTTAATTTGGTTGAAAACAAATTTTTAAAAAAGCAATTATCACTCTAGGTAAAATATATAGAATACTGGTTGAATTCCAAAGCAAGAGAAAATTTAGGTCTCATATTAATTTTTAACCATTTTAACAAGTTATGGAAGAGTGATTGCCAGGTTTAGTTAATAATTCAATCCTCCAAATCCAGAATGTGCTGTTTCTTTCTTCATATAACTGCAGTTCTTAATCTTTTTTTTTTCCCAGTGGTTTGAATTGTCACTGCACTTTAACCTTTATTCCAGTTGAATACTTTTTTTTCCTCTTGAAAGAACAATGAGACATTAAATCCTTCCTTTTGAATTATTCTTTAGCACTTGAAATGTAGGTTTAATTCCAGAACTAATGTTTGTACTTTCAATATCATACAGATCTCAATTTAAATTAAAAATTCTGAAGCTATGACGGAATTATAATATTGCTTTTAATTAAAATGTTTTTAACACGTAAATGACTTAAATTATATGAATATAATTTTTTTGTCATCTATGCATGCCCTACTTCTTTGGAGTTATTAGAATAAAAATGTATTGAAAACAAAAAAAGTAAATAACACTAAAAGCGCATGCTATATATATTTTATATACTATATTTATATAGCATTTTTATATATTTATACAAATATAAATACATATAGCATATTTACATATATAGCATCTTTATAAATAGTATGTGCTTTTAGTGTTAGATATTTATATTTGTAATTAGATATAAATAAATATATGTTTCTAAATAAATATATAGAGAGCATGTGCTTTTAGCGTTAGGTATTAAAGTATATGGTGACAGAAGGAAATTTAACTTGGGGTAGTGAACACAATGCAGTATACATATGACATATTATTGGAGGGAAAAAGCACATGATAGAACCTCTTTATAATTGTATAATTAAAGATCTCCAAGTTAGAAAATGTAAAAGTAAACACCTCATATAGTAATCAGTTCCCCATTACTGCACACCATTGTAGACTTTATAAATGCTGTACATTTATAAATTTATTAAAATTAAAAGTAAATTTTACATTACATTTATTAAATTTAATAGGCTACATTAAATTTATTAAAATTTTTTCTTCAATAATTAACCTTAGCCTACTGTAACATTTTTACTTTATAAACTTAAAAAAAATTTTAACTTTCAAATCTTGTAATAACACTGTATTAAAACAACACATTCAGCTGTACAAAAATATTTTCCTTTATATCCTTATTGTATAGGCTTTTTTTCTATTCTTTTAACTTTTAAAACTTTTTTGTTGAAAACTAAGACACAAACACACCATTAGCCTAGGTCTCCACAGGGTCAAGATCATCTGTATCACTCTCACACCTGCACATCCTGCCCCCCTGGAAGGCCTCCAGCGGCAGTAACACCCATGGAGCTGTCACCGCCTGTGGTAACAATGCCTTCTTCTGGAACACCTCCTGATGGACCTGCCTGGAGCACTTCTTGAGGAGATATCACTCTTTTCAGAAATATATCCTTGATATTTTGCTTATTTGTTTCTTATTTTCATCATAAATTTGCTTGTAAGCGGATAATGCACCATGAACCTTCCTCTCTATTCATGCAAACCTTATGGTGTTGGTGACCTTGTTTTCAAACTTTTTAAAGACCTTGTTGAGGTGTGCAAAAGCTTCTGCTCAACTCTTCACTGTGAATTTTCTTAGGAGGTCTTTTTCTTTTGCAGTCTTCTTTTCTCTTGCCTCTTCTTCAGCTATACATTCCTGTTTCAGTTCCAACAACTCCTCACTAGTCAGTTCCTCGGGAACCACCTCCAGGAGCTCCTCAGTGTCATCTCTACCCACATCCAGATTAGAGTTGTTTGCTATGTCAGCTACAGCCTTGTTGATTTTTTGCAAACTCCTCATCCTTGGCAAATCCTTTGAAGTTTCAGATGAACTTCCTGAGTATGTTCTTCCAGATGTCATTCATACTCTGCTTGGTAACATCACCTCAAGTCCAAGCAAGGTTCTTGGTGCAGTTATAGTGATGTAGGGAAGAGGCGTGAGAACTAAATATTAAACCAGGTTGTATTCAGAGCCTGCAATGTGCTCCCAGACCATGGGAAGCCTGCAGAACAAAGGAAGATTCCTGCTGGGATTACTAACCAGGTATCCATACCATGAAAGGAGAACAAGAAAACAGAGTCTTTAAGTCCTACGCTACACAAAATAAAGCCAACCATTCATTCCCTATGGCTAGACCATGGGAAACCTACAGAACAAAGGCTGAGATTACTAACATACCTTTAATGCTGCATACTCCTACCTTTCATGCTGCATGTCCTACCATCAAAGGAAGATAAGGCTACAAGATTCTTTAAACTGTAATTCATAGAAACTAAGAATCACATATAGACTGAATTCTTCAAACACCCGGGTCCTCTTTCATTCTCTGTGTTTGCGAGGGGACCATGTCCGTGGGGAGCATTATTCCTTCTCTAATAAACGTTCCTTTTGTCTCTAACCCTGGCATGCACTTCAATTCTTTTCCGCATGCAGTCAAGGACCCTCTCTCTTGGTGTAGGACCTGAGTCCCCACTTGGGGGAATTCTCCCCATCCTGCATCAATAAATGTCGTAATCCTTACAGAATGGCCCCAGTGTCTTCTTCAGCTGCAGCAATAGTGTGGGCAGAGGTCCTCCTCAGGTCATGGGCCTTCAGAGCTGCTATTGTTCTTTAACCTGTTGGGTGGATCAAAGAGGCGATGTTTGGAGGGAGAAACACCACTTTATATTGGGATGAAAATCACCAGTAAAAGGAGGATATCCAGGAGCATTATCAACAATAAGCAAAAATCTAGAAAGGTATTTCTCTCCCAAATGTACTTCTTCATTTCACCGGCATAGCAATTCAGGAAGGAATCTCGGAAGAGGAGCTGGGTCATCCATGACTTTATTGTTCCTGTAGTACACTGGCAGTGTATGCTTATAGATGTGCTTGAAAGCCCCGGGGTTCCTGTGACAGATCACAAAGGATTTCAATAAGTAGCCTGAAACATTGCCCCCAAACAAGACTGTTATCCTGTCCTTAAAAGCCTTGAAACCTGGCATTGACTCAGCCAACCGATAGATGAAGGTCCTTTCAGACATCTGTTTCTAGAATAAGATTTCTTCCATATTGAATATTTGGTCTGGCAAGTAAATTTCCTCCATAATCAACTTATCTAGAGTTTCCAACACTTCTTCAGCTGCCTTCAGATCAGTACTCGCAGACTCACCACTCACATTCATATTATGTAATGAGCGAATAACAGTTCTTGGAATTGGATAGAGCTAGCAGTAAATTCACTATCATAGTCAGGTCCAGCCTTTTCTTTCAACATCGCTAACAGACTTTTTGCTTTGGCTGTGAATGACATGGTGCTGAGAGGGGTATGCCTCTGTGTCTTGTCTTCAATCTAAGTCATTAGAAGTTTCTCCATGTGTGATACAGGTGTTTCTCAAATTTTCGATAGTCTCATTGCCCTCAATGAAGCAGATCCTTTAACAGCTTCCATCACTTTGTTCTTGTTCTTCGAGGTCATAGCTGTGCTGGAATGGGACATGCCTGACTGGAGAGCAATAACCATCACTGATTTTCCATCTTTGTAGTCCTTAATCAGTTTTAATTTTGTTTCCAGGTTAGTCATTTGACGTGGCCTCTTAGTGGCAACATTAGAAGTGGGTTTTATATGACCAAGGACCATGCTGAACAAAACAACACTAGATTAAATCAAGCACAAGAGAAAATGATGCAATCAAGAGACATGGTGAACACAAGATGTATGAGGCTGCAGCCCACAGAACATAAATAGAATACACTCAAAAATAATGATAAAAAGTATAGTAAAGTCTACGGCCATGCCACCCTGAACAAGCCTGATCCCGTCTGATCTTGGAAGCTAAGTAGGGTCGGGACTGAGTAGTACTTGAATAGGAGACCACCTAGGAAGACCAAGTGTAGGCGTAAAAAAAAAAAATAAGAGATTGTAAACTGACAAGGTCCTTGCAATCTATGAGGTCAACCAAGGGTTGCCTCGCCTAAAAAAAAAAGTATAGTAAATATATAAACCAGTAATAGTCATTTATTATCACTATCAAGTATTATGTACGTACATAATTGTATATGTTATACTTTTATATGACTGGCAGCCCAGTAGGTTTGTTTACACCAGCATCACCAAAGACACATAAGTAGTGTGTTGTTTTACAATGTTAAAACAGCTGTTGTTTTACAATGTTAAAATAGTAATTTTTCAGCGCCATGATAATCTTATGAGACCTCTGTTGCTGACGAAATGTCGTTATGCAGCTCATGTCTGTATTTGAATAGTTTTAAATGGCTAATTTAATTTGAGTAGCTTATGACTCTTCTTATGTCTTGATGATTTTTCCATTCCATGGGCTTTAAAAGTACACCTTAATTTAAGATATATTACTCTTGATTGTTCATGTTCTCTACAGAGGCAAATTTTAAAGGTAATGTTTCCAATATAACTTACACTATTATAATTATTTTATATTATTTCCAAGGACTGTTTAAATAGCAGCAGTTGTATGCTCTTATGGTGGGTTTTATCTAGATGGAAGGAGGACTAGTAGGCAAAAGAGGAAGAAGAAAACTCAAAATAGAAATACGAAATACTTATTTATAACCCAAGTATGAAACATCAGATTGTCCTGATTGAATACACACCTTACGGGAAAGATCTAAGAGCTGTGTAATTTGTTGATATCTTTGAACTTTCTCACACAATTAATAAAAACAACTGCTTTCAAAGATGGAGTGTGTGAGGCACTGACACTCTTACCAGTTCGGTTCTTTGGCTGTAACCACGGTAACTGCCTTGGGCCATCTTAAGTGAGAAGAAATGGACCTGAAGGATACTGGGGCTGGTAGAATGGATGGGAGGCTGGATACTGGGGTCGGAATAAAGGAGGACAGGTCCTCAGTAGCCATCTCGTAGCAAGATGGAATTAAACCGGTTTTCTGTCTCTTTATTCCTCAGCTCAAGATAACTTCCAAGAAGGGAACAATGAAAATACCTTCCCTTCCGCTGGGCAGAGGGGTTACACCTTCAGTGACAGCCCCTCAGGACCTTATGCAGGGATTGAGAAGTAATTCTTAATAAAGGAAACTGAGGGGGACAGATAGGAAAGGGAAATGGAAGGAAGCGCCAGACCAATGACATCTCCTGCATCCTCCTACAACACAGCTTCCGTTGGGGATCCAACACGGGCCAATGGAAATTGAAGCCCCGGCTTTAATGGACAGAATTTGGGAAATGCATATTTTATGTTATTATCTCCCTCAACCTCTTTAGTCTTATGGACTTTTGGGATCATTCCCAGATTTAGTTTCTGGGCATCTTTGTCCTGATGACACAGACAGACAGACAGACAGACAGCTGGCCGGCTGACCAACTGACCGACCGGAAGTTGCAAAAAGTCAGTGGAGCTCCTTGGAGAAGAGCAGAACTGGAGAAGGAACTTGTAGTAATTATTATCAGACTTCTGTCAGTTGCATCCAATCATTCTTAGAATGGAAAGATTCATTTATTTTTTGGATGAAGAGAGTATTCTAAAGTTTTGTTTACAAAAACATTCTGATTTTATTGTGTATAAACGTAAAAAGAAAATGATTATTAGAAACCTTTCTAATTTAAATAGAGCATTACAGAGTGTGTGATCACTGTGCCTATGGTGGTAAAGCCCAGAAAACCCCTCTAGATCCAGAAATAATAATGAAAGTTATAGGTTTATAGCTTCAATCCAGAAGAAGAGGGGCTTTAGGGCTGGCTAAATCTGGTGGCTGTGGCTCCATTTCCCTGTAATTTCCTTTTATCTGACCGTCTTTGACGTCAGCTTCACCTTTAGATCCATCGGAAATGGATGCGAAGAGTCTGGGCCTCATATCCAAGTGTGACAGAAGCCAGAGAAAACAGGTGTTATTTCTAGAAACTGCTCAAAAGCTCCAGCAAACTGTTCTTTGTATCTCTTTGACCTATATAAAGTGTCATGCTTATCCGTCAACTATTTACCTGGTCAGCCATTTTCTGTCTGAGGGGTTGGGGGGGATCAGCCTATCTTGAGTTCTGGGACTTCATGGGATTCTAGTAATGAAGCAAGAGAGAACAAATGTTGGCTAAGTAACCAGCAATGTCCACTCTCATATCCCTCCAAACAATTTTAATGGCTAGATCTAATCTATTGTCAGTCACTCAGGTTGTTTCTGATTTTCTACAAGCATGTATAACCCTGTACATAATCTTTTGAGTATCTCTTGCATTATTTCTTGCAACATAATTCTAGAAAAGAAATTGCTCAGATGAAGTATTCACTTATTTTTAAACATTTGATTCATATTGCCAAATTGCCTTCAGCACAGTTATTCTATGTTACACTCCCACTGGAAGTATACAAGAATCCTATTTTCCTATGTATTCACCAGCCATAGGTATACTTCTTTTGAGTCTTCACCAATCTCATGGATGAGAGGAGACATTTCATTGTGCTTTAATTAGTAATTTTTTTTTTACCATCAATGAATATGAACATTTTAAAATGTTTATTGGCCAGTTCTATTTCTTATAAATTGTTCATATTCTTTACCTATTTCTCTGTAAGAGTGTTGATAATTTTCATACTGATTTTAACTAGTCTATATGTTAAGGATATTATTAACACTATGGTATCTATTATAAAATTTCTTAATGTTATTTTTTATATTTAAATCATAAAAATAATTTATAATCAAGTATATAAATCATTTTTGTTATATTTTTACCTTGGTAATATGCTTAGAAAGGCCTTTGACTATAGATCATATAATATCCAACTATATTTTTTCTAATAACTCATTTAAATCTTTTTTGAATAGTTTTATTGAGAGATAATTCACAAACTATAAAATCCACCCATTTAAAGTGAAGTATACAATGGTTTTTAGTGTATTAGTGCAGTTGTATAATCACCATCATTATCTACTTTTAGAATATTTTCATCCCAAAATGATTATATTTAAATCCATGATTCATTTTGTTAATTTTTATATGTGGTGTTAGGTAGGGGTCCAACTTTGTTCTTTTACTTATGATTATCCAGTTGTCTGAACACCATTTATTGAAAAACACTATTCTTTTTCCATTATATTATCTTGGAATTCTCATCAATTGACTCTAAATGTAATGGTTTATTTCTAGACTTTCAATTCTATTTCATTGATCTATATATCTATCTTGTTGGCGTACCCATTCTCTCGATAGCTGTATATTTATAGGAAGTTTGGAAATCGGAAAGTGTGAGTTCTCCAACTCTGTTCTTCTTTTGCGAGATAGTTAGTTATCATGAATCCCTTGTATTTCCATGTGAATTTTAGGATCAGCTTACCAGTTTCTGCAAAAAAAAGGCAGCTGGAATTCTGACACCAATTACATTGAATCTATAGATCAATTTGAGGATACTGCCGTCTTAACGGTATTAAATCTTCAGACCCAAGCACATGGGATGTCTTTCTATGAATTTAGATCTTTAAAAAGGAATCCCGTTTTATGAGAAATGCCACCTTCCTTGTCAGTCCTGGCCCGCTTCCAACTTCCAGTGGAGGAGTAGAACTAGAAGAAATATGAAGCAATCTTGAGACGCCAGGTGTAGATGGTGCTGTGGGAGGGAAGAAGTGATTCGAATCCGATATGACATTAAGTCTTGAACCGGAGCGGGCTAAGGATTAATCACTAAAAGGGACTGGAACAAGATAGAATCTTCCCCTGATGTTTTTAAGGGTCAGGCAAAGAAGATTCGACATAGAATGGTTGAAGCATCATTGGAAAAGATAAATAAATGTTTTTCACATTTATAATTTAGTGGGTTAAGACTTCAATCAACCTGTTTGCATAAAGATGAATAAGAGAAAAGCTCTGTTCTCAAGGAACTCATCATCTTGCCTGTACCAAATGACTTAACTCAGGCTGCCTCTAGCCCTGGTGGCTTCTCTGTGCTAGTTATGTCCCCTCTTTTCTAAAGACACTTTACTTCTATCTTCCCAACAAATTGTGATAAATTCCAAAACTACCACATCTATTACACGGACAGTGCCCCCTTTAGTGTGGTGTAGACATGCACTGCACAATTGAACACAGCAGCTGTTCTTAGGGAGGAACTTTGTGAATTTTTACATCCTGTCTTTATGGCATATGCTGATACACCCTTTATCTTGTTCTTTTAATCATCTTGTAAGTTTTTCTTCTATGTAAGATTTTAAGTTATGTGAAAATGAGGACAATGTAGGATACGTAGTGTTTGTTTATTATTTGTAGACTTGGATCAGATAGAGCTGAATAGAAAGATGTTATAAATAGTGTTTTTATCTTAAACTTTGTCCAAATTTTGCACCCATTATTTCATCTAATTTTACTGCCCTCCAAATCACATCTATTGGCAAATAGTTTTGTGTAAGTAATAGAATATTAATTGAAAGAAGCACATACTTGCTGGTACATCAGAGGGACAAAAAATAAATGACGTGATGAGCACTTTATTCACTTTATCAAAAGGTGCTGCCTCAAGAAGGACGCTATTGTACTCCTTGTGAAAAGGAATTAACACAGGCATTTGTTATTGTAAATACACTTCCATAAGTACATTTGAGGCTGTTGGCTTCTTTCAGAGATAGTAAATTGCTCATTTGTTACAATAGTGTTAATACACACAACTTAACACACACATTTTATCAGACAGGAAATGAAAGAAGCTGAAGTCACAGAACACAGCTGGCTTAAGGTAATTATTTCTTGCATGTGTCCTTTTCCCTAAACCCTGTCCTAATCTCTACCCAGAAATCCTTTGATGACAGTCTTGCTTTTCACTGAAGTTTTTTAACTTCAAAATAATTTCTGATTACATTTTTTCCGTGATTCTTTATGATTTACAAAAAAGTTTGAGTTACCGCATATTGTTATTTTCTTAAAGTTTGATTTCCTGTTGGTTCTTTTTCTAACCATTGCCATTGCCTTTTACCTACTTAAGACATTCACAACACCTCCCTGCCTCTTACCCGAGTTCTGTTGTGTGAATGTTCCGTCCTTTCACGTCTCGCATCTCCCACTCCTGTGGTATTCTTTATCCTCTTGTGGTTGCATGTGTGGGAAGTACACAATGATGTGTAACTATCTGAGTGAAAGGGACATTGTCAGGGTGTATTGTGTGTACAATATGTAACAGGGTTCACAACTAACTCAAAGGGGAGTGAATGAGAGACTAGTGTTATAGGCCGACATCAGCATCCGATAATTTAATACAGAGTACGCATTAAAAAAACAAATTTATTCACATATAACCTACATGCCATAATGTTCACCCTTGAAAAGTGTCCAATTCACGATGTTTAGTATATTCGCAGTGTTGTGTCTGTCGCTACTACCAATTTCAGAACATTTCATCATCTCCCAAAGAATCTATTAGCATCTCTCCCTCCCACCGGCCTTAGGTAATCACTAACCTATTTTTTTTTTTTTTTTACTTTATAGATGTACCTATTCTGTATATTTCATATAAATGCAATCACACAATAGTTGGTCTTTTGTGTCTGGCTTCTCTTAGTGTTTATCCATGTTATAACATGTATCACTACGCAATTCCTTTTTATGGCCAAATAATACTTCATTGTATGGGCATATCATATTTTATGTATCCATTTATACAGATGGTAGACATTTGGGTTCTTTCTATTTTTTCGTTATTATGAAAAAATGCTGCTGTGAACACTGATGTACGCATTTTTATTTAGACATAGCTTTCAGTTCTCTTGGGTATATACCTAGTTGTGGAATTTCTGGGTCATATAGTAACTCTATGTTGAACATTTTGAAGAATAGCAAAGTCATTTTCCAAAGCAGGCACAGCATTATACATCTCCACCATTTACGAGGGTTCCAGTTTCTCCACATCCTTGGAAACACTTGTTATTATCCTTCTTTTTCATAAAAGCCACTCTGCTAGATGTGAAAGAGACTCTCATCACAGCATTGATTAGCATTTTTCTAAATACTAATGGTGTTGAACATCTTTTCCTGTGCTTGTTAGCTGTTCGTATAACTTCTGTGAAGAAACATCTGTTCAAATTCTTGGTCTATTTTTAAATTGAGTTATTTGTCTTTTTTATGTTTATTTGCAACAGTTCTTTATAAATTCTGGATATAAGTCTCTTATCAGATAAGTGACTTGCAAATGCTTTATCCATTTTTGACAAGAGCTTTATCGATGATATTATCTGCAGCCAAATTTTAAAAAATTTTTATGAATACCGATTTATTTATTTTTTCTTTTGAAAAAATATTTTATGACTGCTCCAACTTTGTTCTTTTTCAAGGTAGTTTTGACTCTTCAGGGTTCATTGCATTTTCATGTGAATGTTAGGATAACTTATCAAATACAGTAAAAAAAAAAAAAAAAGCTAGGCAACTGCAATTATTTTTTTTTAACACCTACAGCACCCAGTATTCCTAGGTGGTCTCCTGTCCAAATACTAACCAGGCCCGACCCTGCTTAGCTTCCGAGATCAGACAAGATCGGGCGCTTTCAGGGTGGCATGGCCGTAGTACAACTGCAATTTTTGTGGGAATTATTTGACTCTGTGATCAGTTTAGGAAGTAAAATGCGAAAATGAGATGTATTTCCATTTATTTAGATTTTCTTTAATTTCTTTCAGTGATATTTTGTAATTTTAAGTGTCCAAGTATAGAACTTCTTTTGTTAAATTAATTCCTAAGTATTTTATTTTTTAAGTTGTATATGGAATTGTTTTTCATTTTTTAGATTGTTCGTTGCTAGAGTGTAGATATACAATTGATTTTTGTATCCTGCAACCTTGTATCCTCCTAACTAGATTAGTTTAGTATTAATTTTGCTAGTTTTATTGTGGATTCTTTAAGATTTTCAATATACCAGATCATGGAATCTGTGAATAGAGATAGGTTTACTTTCTCCATTTCAACGTGGATGTCTGGCCTCATTGTGCTGGTTAGAACCTCTAGTGCAATGTTAAGTAGAAGTGGCAAGAGTGGACTTCCTTGTTTTATTTCTGATCTAAGGGTGAAATCATCAAATGTTTCACCGTTAAGTGGGATATCAGCTGTGAATGTTTCTTACATGTCCTTTATCAGGTTAAGGAAATCTCTTTATATTTCTAGTTTGTGGAGAGTTTTTATTTGTAAAAAGTGTTGCCTTTTGCTAAATGATTTTTCTGCATCTATTGAGATTATCTTGTGGGTTTTTTCCTTTAATCTATTAATATTGTATATTACACTGCTTAACTTTTATATGTTAAACCAACTTCGCATTCCTGGGATAAATCCCAGTGGCTCATGATGCATATTCCTTTTCACGTGCCACTGCATATGGCTCACTACTAGTTTTCTTGTTGTCTTTTCTAGTTGTCTTTGTCTGGTTCTGGTATCATAATAATATTGGCCTCATATATTTTTGGAGGAGTTTATAAAGGATTGGTGCTAAAACTTGTTTAAAGATTTGGTAGAATTCAGTGAAGCTATTTGAGCATGGGCTTTTCATTTTGGGGAGTTACTTGTAATTACTAATTCAACCTCTTGTTACTGGTATAATCAGATTTTTAATGTCTTCTTGAGTTAGTTTTTGTCTTCCTGGTAATTTGTCCATTTCATCTAGGTTATCTAATTTGTTGTCACACAGTTGTTCATAGTATTCTCCTATTTACTCTTTTTATTTCTGAAAGGTCAGCAGTGAAGATGCTTATTTCATTCCTGATATTAGTGATTTGAGTCTTCTCTCTTTTTTTTCCTAGTACAGTCTGGGTAATAGTTTGTCAATTTTGTCGATCTTTTCAAAGAGCCAACTTTTGGTTTCTTTGATGGTCTCTATTTTTTCCCCATTATCTATTTCATTAATTTCCACTCCAATATTTATTATTTCCTCACTTCTGTTTGCGTTTGGTTTATTTTGCACTTATTTTTAAATTTCTTAAGGTGGAAAGTTAGGTTATTGATATAAGATATTTTTTCTTTAAAAAGTTTTTTAATAGAACTGTAATTAGCATATAACATTAGATTAGTTTCAGGTATACAACAATAATTTGATACTTGTATACACTGCTAAATGATCACTATAATAAGTCTAGTTACCATCTTTTCTTTTTAAATATAGTGAAAAGATAGTGACAGCTACACATTTCAGGCAAAGCATTACCTTTATTCTATAAATTTTGCTATCTCATACATGTTTTTGTTTTCATTTATGTCAGGTTATTTTCGAATTTCCCTTGTGATTATTTTCTTCTACCCATTGCTTATTTAGGAGTGCATTGTTTAATTTCCACATATTTGAGAATTGACCAAATTTTCTTTCATTATTGATTTCTAATTTCATTATATTGTTGTTAGAGAACAGTCCATGTATGTTTTAAATTCTTTTAAATGTATTGAGGTTT
Source organism: Pteropus medius (assembly GCF_902729225.1). Taxonomy (NCBI): domain Eukaryota; kingdom Metazoa; phylum Chordata; class Mammalia; order Chiroptera; family Pteropodidae; genus Pteropus; species Pteropus medius. Next base: position 16,802,626 of record NW_024349803.1, on the reverse strand, counting down.
GTTTAGTAGCCCGACATAAGTAAATCTTGGAGAATGTTTCATGTGCACTTGAGAAGAAATTGTATTCTGCTGTTGTTGGGTGGCGTGTTCTGTAGATGTACATTACATCTCATTGATTCGTAGTGCTGTTCAAGTCTTTTATTTTCTTGTTGATCTTCTGTCTAGTTATTCTATCCATTATTGAAAGTGGCATATTAAAGTCTGCAAGTATTACTGTTGAATTTTCTGTTTCTCTCTTTAATTCTGCATTCTGTGGCTCTGTCGTTAGCTGCGTATATGTTCATAATGCTTTTTACCTCACAGATTACTTACTGTGAGGGTTAAATGAATTATCTCATGTAAGAGAGGGAAGCATAATGTAAACTAAAAAAACAAATTTTTTTTCTAATCCACTTAACAGAGTAAACACTTAATATATATTTGTAGAATGAAGAAATGGCTAGCACAAATGACTCCTGATTAGCACAGTGATTAAGGTCATGGGCTCTGGGCCCAGGAAACCTAAGTTCAAATCCTACCTCAGTCACGTGCAAGCTTCGTGATTTCAGGGAATTAGTTACTCTTAGTAGTGCATATCTGCTTTCATTTGGCTCAAATCTTGGGTGTGCTTGGTCTGCTCTTTCACCTCCCTGCTTACAGCCACCTAGAACTGTTTCGTGTCAGGAGTCTGGGGGATGGTCAAGGATTTTGCCCCCTATATAAATGCCCAGTGACTTCACCCCGTCCATTCAGCGAATGCATCAGAGTTCCAGGCTTCAGCACAGTGTTTCCTTAAGGAGCTGTGGCGCCTTCCCCTTCACTTACATGGAATCTCGTGGAGAAAAACAAGAGCAGCTACAACAATCATTTATTATTTGACATTTTAAAGGTAAAATTTCGCATTTATATAAATAAACCATAAAACTGTATTTAGTAGAATCCTAAAGGAGGGCGAGATCCTGGGGACTTGGAGAAATCAGGGAAGGCCTCCTGGGGGAGATGGGCTTCAGCCTGGCTCTGAAGAGTGGGTAGAGGCAGGTTTCCCAGAAAAAGGAGAGGGAAGGACCTCACAGTGAGGGAGGCACAGCAGCTGGAGTAGAGACACAGGTGAAGACCTTTGGTGGTAGAGAAGTAGTCATCAGGTGTGTCGCTATGCTAATCGCTGTTCATGTATTAAGCTTGCTTAATCCCTATATAAATCTGTGAATTCTCAGTTATTATTATCTCCAGTTACAAATGAAGAACCTGAGACCCAGAAAAGTTAAGTCTATACATATGTCACACTGCTGGTAAGTGATTGCATCAGAATTCAAAATTCCGCACGCTGACTCCTTCCAGAGCCCAAGGGGATATTGCTGAAAAGTAATTTAGAATTAGGCAGCAGAGGGGTTTGAATACTTGAATGCTGTGTAGTCCGGTCTCCTGGACTGGACCCAGTAGTTGAAGGAATGATGCTCTAATGGCAGAATCCTAGATATTGACAGTGAGAAGGTGAAAGAGAATTTTCTGCTTTGGGAAGAGAGAATGCTTTCCCTCTCTCCCACCTTCACAACAAGCTGGTCTCTACTTTCCAGACATTGTACCTTCAAGGACAACTCTACAATACTTGAGAGGAAGGGCTTTTGTGTGACTGGTACCAATTTCCCTTCTCATAGCTGAGCTGACAGTAAACACGCCAGTCTGTTCGTGGAAAGCGTCAACTCAGTGTGACCGTGGCTTGCCCAGCAACATTCTTTCGGAGGCACAGTGTCCTCCCTATAAAATATGGAGGCCAGATTAGATGACTTTGACGATCCCTTCAACCATAACGTTGTTATATTAATCCTTTAACTAAAAGACAGATTCAGAATCAGAGTAACACCTGATGTAAGATGAGAGCATAAAAGGAGCAGGTCCCAGGTAAGAGGGCACTCTGCTCTCTCTCCCTCCTCATCACCCCTGCTCAAAACAGGGGACCGGGAAGTGTCCCTACTTCCGACATGGGAAGTAGAACTCCTGGAGCCTTTTGTTTTTACATTGTGTTATAGTGAGACAGGTAACATTTCTTTCCAAGGTTAGTGTTCACTGAAACAAAGCTAAATTGTAACTTTGAACATGACTCCAGTAGACTAATTAACTGCCCATGGAAGTTTTCCTCTGGTCAACTAAGCAACTTATAACAGGCAGAGGTACTTAAATAACTTTGCCAGAGACTTTTAAAAGCTAAATATGTCATTTAATAAGTGTCATTTAATAAATGTGTCATTTAATAAATAAATGTCATTTAATAAATAAAGAAATGTGTCAAGCAGCGCTCAGGGCTTGGCTGTAAGTAATGGGAATAAGGTTTCTGTTTTTTAGGCAAACAGAGTAGAGTCTGTACATGCTTGTACCTGACTTCAAAGCAATCCCTGCAAAGGGAATCCCAGCTCAAAACATTTCAGCAATGCTGGAATTGTCTTCAGAGGCAGGGAACATGATCTTTGTTGTCCTAGGAAGAGTTCAACCTTAAATCTTTGAGGGTGGGCTTGATCTGTGAAACCAATCACAAATGAAACCAGAGCCTTGCGTAGTGAATAAGGAGGATAAGCAAGAGAAATAACACCACTCTGGGGTTCTAAATGGCGTGTGACCTCAATGACCATTTTTTGGCTTTACTCTGTAAACTTTCTAATTTGGGAATGGTGGAATAGAGCCACATTGCCTATCTTTTTGCTGATAGATTGGTCTCCATTTGTGGTTCTGTTGGTATCAGTGTCAGGCTGTGGCAGGACACACAAGGCACACTTGAAGACCAAAAAGGCACAAGAGAAAAGGGTTTAGGAGGGTCTTTTGCAGGGGTGTGGGTGGGACTGAGTAAGCAACTGGGCAGGACAAAGCCTGGCTCTGGAGATGCCTGTGGAGCACACTGTTCTGAGCAGTGTTCCTCTATTCCGAGTCGTGAAGGAGCAGACCTGTTCTACAGTAGAGTAAAAGTGTCTATTTGTGAAGCTCAGTTCTCCCCAGATGTTTGTTCCTTAGTCTCTGTGTGCTGCATTATATCAAGTCAATATCTAAAAATGAATCACGTTATTCCCGTCAGAGGAAAAAAATGTACTTTTTAATAAATGGTTTTGAAACAAATAGAAAGCCACTTGAAAAAGATGAAAATGAATCCAAACCTCGCATTGAAATAAACTTCAAGTGGATCAGAGACCCAAATATAAAACACAAAGCCAAAGGAGTATTGCACAGATAAATTACTTAATAACCTGGAAGTGAGGAAAGCCTCTCAAAATCCAATAATAAAATTGGAAAAAAATTGATAAATTTTACTACCTAAAAATAAACAATCAAAATGAAACATCATACGCAAGCCAAAAACACAGATGTCAAACTGGGAGAGAACGTTTGCAAGTCGTTTCACAGATGAGGGCAAACATACAAAGAAAGCTCTTGAAGTAGAGGAGCCCCCAAACTGGATAGAAATATGGACAAGTCACAAACAGAGAGATGTAAGAACAGAGAGAGAAAGAAACGCAAGTCGCCCCTTACACACATGAAATGATGCTTACTTGTCCTTATAATAAGAGAAATGCAAATGAAAACTCTTCTGAATCTGAAAGTTTGATAATATATTCTATTAAGAGTGGAAGTGCAAAATAAGACAAACCCTGTGGAATGGGATTTAACAAAATTTAGCAATGTATTAATCTTTGACCCAGGAATCCCACTTTTAGGAATCCACCCTGAAAGTACCTCTCCATAAATTTACACAAGTGTGTGAAACACAACCTCGTTCATAGTAGTGGAAGATTAGGAATAACCTAAAAGTCCACCCACAGGAGAGGGCAAATACACTGTAGGATATACACGAACTAGAAAATTGGCAGTCGTAAAAAGACAAAGTCAAATATCTGTAAACTGAAATAACCTCCGGAACATACTTTTAGATTTTAAAAAAGCTATTATATAGCAGTACATACAGTATGCAGTATTTCATGTTTATAAAGAAAGACATAAGAATGTATTTAGGTATTTGCTTATATTTTCAAAAAGAAACAATAGAAATGGTTTCCTATATGAGGCAGGGGAATGAAGTGAAGGACGAGGGTCTGTGAATTTGATTACCTTTCATATAGTTTTTACTTTGGGATCATGTAAATGTTTTTTTACGTATTCAAAAAATTAAAATAAAAAAAGAAAAAAGAAATTCCTAAAATGGAAAACAAATTGGGACAAATGGGCCTAACTTTATTTCAAATGTGGCAACATAGCTACATGGAGAACAGAATTATTTTAGTACTCTGATTATACACTCTTTGTGGGATTTGATCTAAGGATAAATGAGTAGAAAGAAAATTTAAACTTTTCGTTAATGTAGTATTATAATTTTGAACCAGGAGAAAACAAATACACAATTCTTAATTAGAAGAAAAATATTATACTATTATAAACCAAGATTTTCAGTGTAAGAGAAAAGAGATGCAAAAACAAATATTAAATCAAAGAAATTACAATAAGACACTGTGAGGTTAAATTTGAATCGAGAATTTCCATATGAACTCATCTTATGTAGAGAACTCCAACAAAGAGATAAAAATGGAGATGGAGATTATAAGAGGGAACCAGTCTGAAATGGAGAACACGTTATCCGAGGTGAGAAGTATATTAAATGGAAGAAACAAAGGAATAAACAAAGTGAATAAAGAAGAGGATCACATGCCCTATCTAGAGGACGGGAATCAGGACACTCAAACAAAATAGCAAGAAAAAAGAGGCCAAGACTGTAAAGATGATTTAAGGAGGATATGGGACACTATTAAGGCTCCAAATATTCGTCTGATCAACACAAGTGAAGAAAATCAAGATGTTGAACAGCTGTTTGAAGAATAATGATGGAAAACTTCCCTAACCTGGTGAAGGAAATGGACGTAAACCCCAGGAAGCTCAGAGGATTTCAAAAATCAGAGATCCAAAGAGGCCCACACCAAGACACATCATAATTAAAATGCCAAAGTTTAAATACAAAGAAAAAATTTTTAAAGCAGCAAGAGAAAAACAAATAATTACACATAAGGGAACACCCATACGACTGGCAACTGATTCTCAAAAGAGACTATGCAAGACAGAAGGGCTTGGCAAAAAGTATTCGAAGGAATGAAGACCCAGGATATACAACCAAGAATAATTTATCCAGCAAAGCTATCATTTAGAGTTGAAGGACAGATAAAGAGCTTCCCAGACAAAAATAAACTAAAAGAATTTATCACCACCAAGCCAGAATTACAAGAAATGTTGGAGGGACTTCTTAAAGAAGAAAAAACATGTATCAAAAACGAATAAAGAATGGTAACAGCTACATTCCTATCAACAAGTACCTCAAATGGAAAAGAATTAAGTGCTCCAGCCAAGGGATGGAGTGGCTAAAAGGATAAGAAAACAAGACCCTTACATACGAAAAGGAAGAGAATGGAAAAAGATATTGCTGTGATGAACCTAGAGGTATTTAAGTCAGACAGAGAAAGATAAATACCATATGATTTCACTTATATGCGGAATCTAAGGAATAAAAAGAAGTAATCAAAAACAGACTCACAAATATAGTGGACAATTTGGTGATGGACAGAGGGTAGGGGGGTTTGGGGGCTGGAGAATGGAGTGAAGGAATACAATTAGCATTAATACATTGGCTAAGTGGAGGGTCAGGGAAGGGAGGGAGCAATTGGGGGGGACCATTTTACTAACTATATAGATGTCTAACCAATGTACTGTATACTTGAAACTAATTAAAATTTAAAAATAAGTAAATTAAAAAATAACATGCCTTTTCTAGATCTGCCCGCTGAAAGGACCTAACACCTATGTTGCCCTTGTTTGGGTGAGTGGACCTTGCCCCCAGATCCAATATTTAAATAGGAGAATGCCCCTATTTAAATATTGAAATAACGCTGCCCTCCTTGCGCAGCAGGCAGCGCGTCAGTCTCATAAATATTGAAATATTTAAGAGTGAAATGACATGAAATGACCATCTATTTTCAAATGCTTCAGTTGTGTCTATTACACATGCACGTGGGTGGGTAGGTGGGTAGTAGAGATTTAATTATTGCACCAAGTAATCCCATTTTCTGCACTTGGCATAACCTCTGAAGAATAGCTCCAGCTGCCCACATTTTGACCACGTGGACATGGTCTACATTCGGAAGGTGAACCAAAGCCTGGAGAAACACTTCTAAAATGATTTGAATTACTAAATTGTATGTCCCCAGCGCTTAGAGATCCTAAAGATGGACAATGCCATGTGTGCTCTAATTTTCTTTTTACAGCTACTTAAATCCTTTCAATTCAGATATTAAAAAAAATAGAACACATGGTACTTCAACCTTGCTAGTCAAATGCGTTTATTGAAATGCCATTTCTCAGTGCTATTTTCAGTTTCTCTGGCTGTGATAAGTGAGAGTTTTCATTAGAAGCTACTGGCTTTCATGAAGCTTTGATCTTACCTTAAAATCGGGAGATACGATTCTCACTGGGGCTCTGTGACGAACCTGTCTAGCTTTGAGAAGTTCGTATCCCCTTTTTTCCAAGTTTTTGTGATTTTGAGTTTTCTCAAAATAGGACTTTGCATCTAAGACGAACAAGAGCAGCAAGGGTAAGAGACAAGAGTAAGGTTTCATTGGAATATCAAGTGGCACCCAGAGTAGGATCATTTTTTCCAGATAATATTTGCCATCCATCTTGAGTCAGATTCTTGAAGTACATTGGAATGGATAAAGGCGATAAATGGTTCCTCAGTTATAAGAACAATATTTTGGTATATGACTTTATCGATAGTTGTCCTATCAACAATTTTTTTTTTTTCTAGAAAGAAAAGGATGGGTTCTGAGTGGTTCCAGCTCTCCAACTCCAACAGCTCCCTATGGCTGCGACTCACATGGCAGCCTCCATGGCTATCCTGGAGTTGGCTAAGGATTTGTAACACCTCAGATTTGGGTTTAATATGCTCCCAAATAACTTAACCATGGCAGGAACCACTGAAACACAGAAAGTCCTCTGTTTACTCACGTAACTGGAGAATTAAACAGTCAACTGGGACCATCTATCAAAAGCGTTAGAATACAGAAGTTCTCTGAATGAACTGGGCTGTCATCCAAACAGGCTCAAGGTACTGACACGTCTGATTCCACTTTCTGGAAAAGAAGAATTGTCTATACTTCCATCACAAACTGATTCCTTTGTACAATATTAAGATCTATGTCTTAAACATTAGTGCTAGGAATGTACCACAAATACTTAGAAAGGTGTGTGGATGTGAATGCTCTGGTATGCAAAGGAAAACTGGCTGAGTCATTTGATCCCTGGGCCTACCGCACTGATTTAAAATGTCAAGTTCTTTGACCCTCCTTTCAAAAAGTGAAGCCTAATTCCCCTCCCTTTGACTGTGGGCTGGACTTAGTGACTTGCTTCTAAGGAGTAGAACAAAGCGGAAGTGATGGTATGTGACTTTGGAGATTAGGTGATTAAAAGGCCTTACAACTTCCAGCTGGCTTTCTCTTTCTGATTCTTCCCTCTGCTGGACACCAGCTGCCACGTCAGGAGGACATGTCCGCAGTCCTACAAAGAGATCCACGTGTGAGGAACTGAGGCCTCCTTGTGAGAGAGCCACCTTGGAAGCTCATCCTGCAGTCCGGGTCAGGCCTTCAGATGACTGCAGCCCTCGCTGACATCTTGACTGCAACCTCAGGAGAGACCTTGAGCCAGAACCACCCAGGTAAGTCACTTCCACATTCCTGGCTCTTAGAAACTGTATGAGATGATAAATATCTTTGGTTTTAAGTTGCAGTGTCTGGGGGTAATTTATTAAACAGCAATAGGTGCTATGTGCACCTGATGGTCTCTATACACCCCTTGATGGTACTGTTACACAGCTGCTCGCGCTGTGAGGGGCCGTCTCACCCTGCAGAGGCTGTACAGCTGTGGCCCAGTGCACTCTGGGAATCAGGGCCTTGACCCTGGATTCATGCTGAATGCCAAGCAGCTGCTGTCTAGATATCTGTGAGTTAAGTACTTTTACTCTTAAAATACACATTTCGATTTTTATACACATTTGATTTTTCAGAAATACTAAGGTAGGACAAAAGATTTCTCACCACATCCCACCCATATCTCATTGAACAGATTGATATCCAACATTACATGCACTTATTGTTTTGATTTCGGTAAAGATCCCATTAAAATGACAAATGCTTTAATAGAAATTCCAAATTTTCCAGTTTGTGCCATTTTTGTTAACACTGTATAAAAATATCTTGAAAAAGCTTCTCAACTTTTTATGAATTGACATCAAAGAAGATGAATACAAATTGCATAATTTCAACAAATACCATCTACTTCTTGCTTACCGAAAGTATTTATCTCTCAGTTATTCATCTCCAGTTGTAGTAGAAGTCGGAAGGTCACCCTTATGAGCCAAAGGACTCTGTCGGCCCAGTAATGACCCTTGTCGCAGATACAGGCGGAGCCTACCCGTGTTCCCACCTAACCTGACATCTAACAGCCGGCATCATCTCCTTGCGTGAGGGCACCTGTGGTGGCAGGAGCCCTCACTTCTCACAGAAACAGCAGCCAGAAGTACCGGAGAACTAAATGACTCCAGCCAGCCGCCCTTAGCCAGCTCCCTCACGCATGAGACGGGACACTCTGAGGTGTATTCTCCACTGACTCCCGGAGCTGCCCACTGGGGTGCAGCGCCAGCGCCCACAGGAGCGACCAGCGTGGCAGCACACCCTCACTCCCAGGCTCCATTCTTCCCCCTGCTGCCCGTGTTCCCGGCCTCTTCACCCAAGTAAACTGCTTGCCCTCGAATCCCTGTCTTAAGGTCTCCTTCCGGAGACGCAAACCCACACTAAGACAACCCTATTTTGGGTTTATGGTTTGTGTTCTTTGTTTGCTAAGGATTCACCATATAAAAATATTTACCTCTCACACACTGAACTACTCAAAGAAAAGGTGTCAAAGTTCACCAAATTATAGGCAACAAATAAACCAAAACTATAATGTCAGATCAAGTCGATGACCTTTAAAACATTACCATTTTCTATTTTATCATAGAAAGAACAACATTTACTTTACGTCACAATTTGTTTTTATCTATGGACTTAGGTTTACTAGACAATACTTAAATAGCAGAGTAATAATCTGCAGGGTATATTGGAAGATAAGCAAGACGCAAGAATTCTTATTTATGTTCAGAATACCTGAAAGAGGACTTGAAGCCACGTTCAGGGCCGTCCGGCGTTCAGAGCCTAACATTTGACGTGAACGGTGAGCTACAATTCCACACCAGGGATCGGGGGCTCCAGTTAGATTCAGAATGGTTCGCTTGCTGTGAAGGAAAAGGAAGTAGATGCCAGCAAAAAAGGTGTCCTAAATGATACATGACTGGTTACACATAAGTTCTGTACCCTTGTTGTCTTACGATGGGACCGAAGAAGATCCCCAGGAAAACTGTCCCTGGCAGCAGTGTCGCATTTGAGGTCCTCACCATGGATGGCGCCTCCTCTCCTCCCTTTCTTCCTTGTGACTGTCCTGCCCCAGTTTCATAGACTACTGGTGCGTACTTTGCTTTCCTGCCTCTGTCCTTTGGCTCATGTCTTTCTTTTTCCTGAACGCCTGTCTACTCCTCTGCTCCCCACCCCTATCAACTCACACACGTCCGCAGGACCACGTCCTCTCTTTTCATCAAGGCCAGCTCGGACATCACCTCTGCCATCAGTCCTCCCAGCAGCCCCTCTGGCTCTGAGTAATTTATCCCTCTGATCTGCAATTATGTATGTAGATGCCTTGCTCCGTTAAATATGTGTGAGCTCAGCGAGTGGTCACCAGTGCATTATTCCTCTATTCCAAGGATAAAGGAATGCAGGAATTCTGAAAGTCAGTAGGTGAAACTGGAGTGGTTTCGGTTTTGAATTTTTTGTGTCTTAGACATGGTTCCATAGTGTAATGGTTAGCGCGTCTGCTTTACACGCAGAAGGTCCTGGGTTCGCACCCCAAAGGAGCCACAGTCCATGGTCTACGGCCATGCCAGCCTGAACGAGCCCGATGTCTGATCTCGGAAGCTAAGTAGGGTTGGGCCTTGTTAGTACTTAGATGAGAAACCACCTAGGAAGGCCAGGTGCTGTAGGCATAAATAATAATAAATAAAAAATTTTTTGTGTGCGTGTCTTGATTTTGATTGTTTCTGGTAGGTGGGGATGTGTGGAAGAGTAGACAAGAATTTTAGGTAGAGAAAAAATATGAATATACATACATACTTTCCAACACTTCAGTGTGTGTATGGATAGATGGATGGACGACGGATGGACGGACGGACAGACGGACAGACGGACTGATGATATAAAATCCCGGGAAATTCAAATAAAGTAGTTTCCTCTAGGGAGAGAAACTGAGTGATTTGGAGACAGAGAGAGACCCACTTTTCACTATAGACCCCTATAGTTTTTACTTTGGTACTAAGTGCCGGTGTGCTATCTATTTAACTTTCTTATTAGAAGACATGTTAAAAGGGAAGCCAGTAATCTTTTGTCCTCTTATAAAATCCATGTAACTCAAGGTCTGCTACCTGTGTAGGTTGTAGATATACTTTTGTTGGGAAAACTCACGAGTTGTGTTAGTAGTGAGGCCACTCTTAATTGTTGGGAGATAATTCTCCGTGGGTCTTTTGTATGGCTGTACATCTTCTGAGTAAAGGCACTGAGGTGCTTCATTCCAAACTATCTTTTGAAGGATGTTTTCACAGCAAATAGCCTTGAAGATAGAGCTGGTTTCTTGAAGATAGGGCAGGTTTGTTTTGTGTGTAGAAGAAGGTTAACATAGTCCTTAGAGGTAAGCTGTTAGCTGGCTTGCTAACAGCTCCTTTAAGACCAGGGTTACCTAAACTCAAGAGATGATTTTTTGTATTAGTATCAAGTATACAGTACATTGGTTAGACATTTACACGGTTTATAAAATGATCCCCCTAATTGCTCCTTCTCTCCTCTGGTTTTCCACTTAGCCAATATAATAATGCTAACTGCTTTCCCTACGCCGTGCTCCCCATCCCCATGACCACCTATCAACTACTAATCTGTACTTCTTTAACCCTTTACCCCATTCTCCCAGCCTCCCAACCCCCATCCCCTCTGTCCGTCACCAAATTTTCCTTAAACTCAGAGATTCTTAGCTATGATGCAAACCCAGTGGTGTGCAGAACCTGCCTGAGCTGCTCCATGTTGCCCCCTTGGGACTTGGGGGAAAGGGGAACTGACACAAACATGGAGCTCACAGCGACTGCTATGCAATAAGTAATGAAGTCTTCTGTCTCTGACCCAGGAGTCTCGTGTCTTCTGTTGGCATCCATGAAACTGTGACAAATTAACTTCCTAGCTCACAGGTATGGTAAAATGTCATACTCTTTGTAGTTCTTGACACTAATGATACAGATTTTGATAGTTGGAGGTACACACCTTAATCAAAATCTAATATTTAGGATGAGCAGTTCTCCTCAGGTGAGCAATTTTATGGAGGAATTCTATACTTTAATGGCTTTATTCCAAGAATGTATTAGATATACAGAAGACAAAGGAAGACCCATTAGCCATTTAGCCTGTTCCCTGCTAAGACAAGAAATTGAAATAACACTCAGAGCCCAATTGTGTCCTTGGTTATTTGGCAGATGCCACATGGTCATTACTCTCTATTATAGGTTTCCAGTAAAAACACAATGGAAAACAAATAACACTTTCCCTAAGATATTCGAAATACTTATGTGCTATTTTATCTACTCTAGCAAATAGGTGTTTGTATTCAACATGAGGGAAATGGAAACAATTTGCATATTTCTTTCTAGGAGGATGAGATAGGTCTTTTACTATATGAAAATAAGTTTGTTTTTCATTCTTAGAAATCAAAATAAAAAACATCAAAATTTTATTGTGGTAGAATTGGCATACAAGATGATATGTATTTCATGTGTACGACATTATAATTTTATATGTGTATACACTACATTGTGATCATGATGATAAGTCTAGTTATCATCCATCACCATACAGTTTATCACCTTCATCCATTTTGCCCTCCCCTAGACCTCTTTCCCCTCTGGTAACCACCAATCCGTTTTCTGTATCTATGAGATTGGATTTTTGTTTTGTTCATTTTTTGCCCCTTGATTCTACATGTAAGTGAAATCATACTGTATTTGTCTTTCTTGGTCTGACTTATTACACTTAGCATAATACCCTCAAGTTCTATCCACGTTGTTGAGAATGGCAAGATTTTCTTTTTTTTCTTTTTTTTTATGGGTAAGTACTATTCGTGTGTGTGTCTGCAGCGTGTGTGTGTGTGTGTGTGTGTGTGTGTGTGTGAGAGAGACATCTTTATTCATTCACCATTGATGGGCACTTAGGTTTTTTCCATATCGGCTACTGTACATAATGCTACAGTGAACATAGGAGTACATATATCATTTTGAGTTAGTGTTTTTTTATTCTTCAGATAAATACCCAGAAGTGAAATAGCTAGGTTATATGATAGTTCTAGTCTTAATTTTTTGAGGAATCTCCCTACTGTTTTCCATAGTGGCTGTACCAATTTACAGTCCCACCAGCAGTATATGAGAGTTCCCTTTTCTGCATCCTTGCCAACACTTGTTATTTCTTGTCTTTTTGAGAATAGCCATTCCACTAGGTGTGAGGTGATACTTCCTTGAGGTTTTGATTTGCATTTGCATCATCACTAATCACCAGATTAGTGACCTCTCTCCTGAATGACATAGGCCTATATTGCAACTCAGATTTCCAAAAGTCATCTCAAAATCAGCATGTCCAACACAGGATTCTTGACTCATCCTCCCACAGTCCTCCCATCTCAGTTAATAACAATGCTATAACTTGGCTCCTGTCTTTCATACTTTACATCCAATATGGCATCAGTGAACTCTGCCCTTAAAACACTTCCTGAATCTAATGGCTTCTCCCTACTTTACTGCTACCACCCTGTTACAATCCATCCCTTGACTCAATTATTCCAGTAGTCTACTTCTGTCCTTGTTCCTCTGCTGTGTATTCTCAACACAGAAGTCTGAGTGATCCCATTAAGATGTGAGTCAGATAATGTCACTCTTCTGCTCAGAATTCCTCAATGGCTCCCCATTTCTTTAAGAATAAAAGCTAAATAAGGAAACCTGTTAACACAATTCACCATCGCTAAGGAAAAAAATCATGGATATTTCCATAGATGATGAAAAGGCATATAACAAAATTCAGCATCCATCTTTGACAAGTATAACACCTTCAATAAAATAAGAATTCATAGATTTTTTACTTAATGAGAAAATATACTTATCTCAAACCCAAAATCAACCTTTCTTGCTGAGTAAACATCAGAGCATTTCCTTAATATCAGAAACAAGACAACAAAGGAGGGAAATTTATATTTATTTTCATATTTTGTGACTAAAAACTTAGAAATCCTAAGGGAATAAACTACGATAAACTGTAAAAGATTTTATTCAGGGTATTAACTTAATATGCAGAAATTAATGTTCATATAACAGGCAACAACCAAATAGAAGCTGTAATAGAAGCAAAGTTCTCATTTAAATTAGCAATAAGAAAGGTAAACTACCTAAGAATAAACTTTATAAGAAATAAGCAAGATTTATGTGCTAGCTCTAGGGGTTGGAAGCCTAACAATAACATCAGGCTCTCCAGTTAGACGCATTCCCTTGAGATAAGGTAGGCCAAAGCTAGGAACCCTCTTCCTGTGGCTCCTGGCCCTCCCCCTGGAGAGGAAGGAAGGCTGTGGTTTCTTTGCAGCAAGTTCGTTTTTTATTCTCAAGCTTCCTGGGTGTCAAGGAGCACCAGTGGCTGTGACAGATTTTTGATAGAACTCTGAAATCCCCAGGGGACACGTTAAGGTGTCCATTCCTCACATTCAGGCAGTGGCTGTGGGTGCAGTGCTGACATGCACACAGTTGGTAGTGTTAAATGGTTGCAGGAATCGAGCCATCAAGATAAGAATCTGGGATTGACTCTGACCTGGCTAGGTTTAAGGGCAATGATGACTTTGCCACCAGAGGAAAATGGTATACTGTGAAAAAAGTTACATAAATGATCACCTGTGGTCACCTGGAATGAATGGTCTCCTGAAGGCGAGGCTTCAGTGGCTGCTACACTAGGCAGTTAGGATGAGAATTTAAGAACTGTTGAGGTGGGTTAGCCCTTTCTGACTATTGATGGGTTTAAAGAAAGAAAACGATATATTGTGAAAGTTCTAGTCCAAAAATATGGAAGAAAATTTGATATATGGTAATGATAGCATTTAAAATCAGTAGGGGAAAGATGGATTGTTAAGTAAAGGAAGTCGGGCAAATGTGTAACTATCAAGATAGAAAGTTAAGTTGGACCCATCCCACTTAATTCACATCAAAACAGATTCCTGGTAGGTCAAATTTTAAAAGGAAAAGAGTAAAATCATAAAACATGAAGAAACTATGGGAGGATTTTCAAAGTAATCTAAGTATGGCAAAGGCCTTTCTAAGTATGATACAACCTAGAAGAGGTTATTAGTTAAAGAAATCTTCATAAAATTGGCCAACTGGAAATGGAAAAGGTCTGCATGGCTAAAAACCATGAAGAAACAAATTTAAAAAGCAAATAAAACAGCATAAGAAAAATCAAAAGACATGACAAACTGAGAAAAATTTTGACATTCATATCTCAAAAAAGGATTACAGTTGGCCCTCCATATCTATGGGTTTTATATCCACAGATTCAACCAAGGGCAGATCAAAATTATTCGAAAAAATAATAATTCCAGAAAGTTCCCAAAAGCAAAACTTCAGTTTGCCACATGCTGAATCCACACAAAAGAAGCGACATGTAGCCATATCCTGCTGTAGCATATATGCAAATCTAGGTTATATGCCAGTATTACACCAATTAATATAAGGGACTTGAGCATCCATGGATTTTGGTATCTGCAGGGGTCTTGGAACCAATCCCCTGCAGACACTGAGAAACAACTGTATTTTTTAACTATTATATAAAGAGTTCCTATATCCAGTAGCAAATTGGACGAAATATATAAATAGATTATTTGTGGAAAACAAAATACAAATGTTTCATCATCACTCATAATAGGAGACATGCAAATTAAAACATTGTTTTCATCTATCAGATTGATAAGTTCCAGTTCTAGCCAAAATGGAGTAAGTCCATTGCAGCCTGTGTCCCCCACTGGTTGCTGCTAAAACCTTGACAAGATGTGAGAAAAGGCTGTGGAAGCTGCAGAAGGTGATGAAATCTTTTTTTCTTCTCCCTTCTCTGTCTTGAGACCCGTCCTAGCCACAGAGCTGCACTGCTGTAGTACAATGACAGGGATAACTAAGACCCTGGATAGAGGAAATGGGAAAAGGGACCCTTGCTGTGAAGACTATGGAGAGAATCCCTGCTAATGTTTTCTGTCTTTTCAAAATCTCAACACTGCCCAAAGGGCAGCTCCAGTTGCACAGAACTGCAGGAGAACCCTATCTTTCTGGCCTGTGGAACTGAGGAGAGGGGTCTTGGGTGCCACAGAGTATGAAGAAAATCCCCCAAAGGAGAGATGTGGAAGAGGGAATCCCTAATTCTCTGTAGTGGTTTGTCATACAGCTACAGGTCACTGATATAGGAATCCATACCATTAACTCAAGTCTGCCATTTGTGTTGTCGAACAATTAATTTGTTGTAGTTAACACAAATTAATCATAGCGATGACATGAGATTGTCTGTGTGAAAGGTATTTTTTATATTTTCATTCAAATTTTATTTTATTTTTATAAATATCAGAAGGTAAAATTATATGGAGTAACGGGGTGAGAAGATAAGAATACTGCAATTACAAAACAAAAGCCTAATGAGTAATTAATGTCTAAACCTACTGAAGCTCCTGAACACTTTGTCCCAATTTTCAGAAGAGAGAGAACTTGTGGACATACCCATTCAGGACTTACGAGATGAGAGTCACAGGAGAACTGGTCAGGAAGGTTGTGAGCTGCCACAACAGATCATCAAGGGTCTAGAAAGAACCATAAACAGCTTCTCCTTCCCCATGGTCTCCTTCTTGTCTTGAACCTGGAAGACACAGAGAAGGGACAAGGAGCAGACCTGGCTTCTCTGGCTGGGCAGGATCTCGAGGCATCCCTCTGGGGTGAACTGGAAGTGTGGAGGGAGAAAGTGTTCATTGTTTTATTTCATTCCACTAAGAGTTTTTTTATAGCGATATAAAACGTTAGAAGGCGATGACTGTGGTGAAGAAAAGAAATAGAGCAGGTAAGGTAGAGGGTTGGGTGGGGAGGAGAGCAGGTATTGAATAGAGTGGTCAGAAAGAGCCTCTTGAGAAGATAGCGTTCGATTCCTATGAGGGAAGGTAGTAAACCGTCTCCGTAATTAACAAAGAGCTTTGTAATCTGGTGAATTCTAGGAAGACTAGGGAGCTAATGTGGCTGGTGCGGAGAAAAGGGGAGAGTAAAAGTGGTTTTCTGAGACATGAGGGGTGGCAGGGCTGGGAGATCCTACAGACCATTGTAAAGAATTTATTAGATGTTAAGTTTAATAATAAATTGGATTTGGGTTTTTCACCACCTGAAAGTGAGTTACAACTAGAATGAGACTTGTTCTTATATTTGAAAGTGTCAAGAAAATTGGATTCCTGAGCTTAAGAGAGGGAAAAGAGGAAAATGTGAAGGCGCAAATTTCTCTCCTGGGCGCTCTACTAGGTCCTCCTACCAGCTCTAGGCGTGACAGCGCAGCAAGGCCCCGCCTCTCCTACCAGTCCCGCCCCCTCTCGGAGTGACAGTTCAACGAGGCCCCGCCTCTCCCACCGGTCCCGCCCCCTCTCTGAGTGACAGCCCAGAAGGCACGCCCCTCCCTTTCCCGGCGCCCCTCCGGCTCCAGGAGACAGGCTAGCTAGGCCCGTCTCTCATTTCTCCGGGACCGATCCAGTCCTCGGGGGCCTGGAGCGACACATCGCTAGGCCCCGACCAAACTAGGTGCTACACTGAGCTAGGCCCCGCCCCTCCCACCGTGGCCCCGCCCCGCCTGCGCATCGTCGCGTCTAGGCCCCGCCACACCCAGCGCGCCGCTGCGCCCGCCCCGTAGGCCCCGGCCCGCCCCCTGCCTCGAGTGTCTGCTCGCCCGACCTCGGGTCTCGCCCGCTCTTGGGCCCGCCCCCAAAGACGTGGAGCGCCGCCGCAGCGGGTGAGTGGGGGAGGGCGCCTCAGAACCCCTCGCCCTCCGCGGCACAGAGCCGGGGTCTACGAGCGCGGCTGACAGCGGGCTGCCGGGCGGCGGCGGCGGCGGCGGGACGCCTCCAGCGACTCCTCCCAGCCGCCGCCCTTCCTTCCCGAGGTGCTGGCAATCCCGGGAATGGGGAAGTGGGACCAGGACGGGCGCAGAGGTTTGGGGGCGTTCATGTGGGAGGAGGGAGGAGTGAAAGTGTTGAGGGGTGTGGCTGTCTCAGGCGGAGGCTGGGGGCAGCCGAGGTTTGGGGACGAGATATGAGGCTGGGGGTGGAGGCGTTGAGTAATGGAATGGAAGAAGGGTAGCGAGGCCGAAATCTGGGATTGGTGGATGTAGGATTGAGGGTCTGGGGGTGGGGGCTTCAGAGCTGTGGGGAGAGTGGTCGTGAGTGGGGTGGAGGAGTCGGAGGAGCATAGTGAAGTGGCATTTTTTTTTTTTGAAAGGACCAGCTCACCGCTTCCCCTGACAGTCCGGGGAGCAGGAAAAGCTAGGGAATCTCAGAACGAGGGTGGCTGGAGCGAGTCTACGGAGTAAGATGCTATCTCTCCCATCGGAGTGACTGGGTTTCCAGGCTTCTGACAGGGACACTTCGTACAGCTTAAATAATAGATGCAAGTCCGAGGCGGCGCCTGGGACACCTGAGAAATGTGGGTGGCATGGGGTTCTCCTATAGGCTGCTTTCATTTTCCCGGCGCCTCCACAGCGCCAGCTTGGGTGTGCGCTGTCTTGTGTAAAACCCTCTTTCGACAGATGAGACAGTATATGGAGGTCCAAGATTTAAAAAGTACAGTGAGGTTTATTCAGACTCAAAAATAGTTGTATCACAGTCCCTTAAATCCTGCAGAGTTGTATGTTTAAAAAATATAATCTCGGGGTTTAAAAAAATTAAATCTTTATTATCTGGCTACTTTCAATTTAAAATCACAGTAATCTAAAGAACTAAATGTTTTCTAAGGGCCATTTCTATGAGCACGATAAACAATTTTAACTGTGGAAAGTAGATCATGTCTGTTCCGATCAGCTTTTGCTGAAAGAATCATAGACTTGCGGCTAAAGAATGAATTTTTAAAAAATCTTAAAATAATGGAAAGGATTAGAAAAGGCCTGGTGAATTGGAGCTGTATGCACTAAAAACAAAACAAAACAAACCCAGTGAAACTTTTTTTTAATTGTAGAAAACTTGGAAAATTGAGAAAAATTTAAAGATTAAAATGAGAAGCCCATGTAATTTCGCCAACCCTATTAACATTTTGTTGCAATTCTTCTCAATTCTTTTTGTGTTTTTTTGTGTATTTAAATGTACATATTCCATAATTGGGATTATATTATATATTACTTTGTATTTTGCTTTTTTCCTCACTTAACATTTTCCTGAATCATTAAAAATTCTCCATACATATCTTTTAAAATTGTTGTATAATACATAGTTCATCGTATAGGTTCATCCTTTTCTCACACATTAGCGTTTCAACTAGGTGCCAACTCCTGGGTTTGGAGGTGAGACTCAGTATTGCTCCAGATTTTCAGACAATATTCCAGCCAACATAAGCAAAATCTTAGTATCAGGAGTGATGAGAGTAGACAATGTATGAGTCAGACCATGGCGAGTCTCAGTGGGGTGATTCTGTACTGAAGTGGCCTTCTTTCGGTGCATTCGGTCAGCCCTGTGCCTGGGCCACTGTGGCCAGCCTCTCTTTAGTATGTCATGTCTCATCTCTCCTACAACTTCCTGTGGAGTCCTGATGCCACAAGGTTCCCAGATACATTCCTCAGGGAATGGCCTCACCAGCTTCTCTACACCATCGATGTGGGTGAAAAACCAGTGAGGGTGGGTGTGTGCAGAGCTGATTTTCCACTTGCACATCTGCCTTACGCACAGCTGCCCTACGTCACAAGGAAGGCATGTCCCCCAATTGCTCTCATAAACTGCCTCTCAGAGGTTTCAGAGGATGCCTCTGAGTTATCTCTGTAGGGGTCCCGGCCCTCTTCCTTCTAGCCCTGGCAGTTAAAATGATAGCTTTCCTCCTGAGGAGGTTCCCCTCATCTTCCAGCCTGGCCAGCATGGCCTTTCATTCTTCTCTGATATGTTCCTTTTCTGCTTCATGGCAGAGTAATTTTGTAATTCTGGTTCATGTTTCTCCCTGACTCTGAAATAGGTTGATTCCTGAGGACAGCCTTGTGCATTTCCTTATTAGCCTTTGAATTTATGATAATTCCATTGATTTTTTTTTTCATTTATCCAAACTGAGGAAGAGAGTAAAGGGTCCATTATTATTTTCTCGATCCTTGACAAAATATGCCCATAACCACCCCCCACCTACTCATCATGATTGGACTCGCAGTCTGTTTCACTGCATGTGTGCGTCTCAACCACCATGGTCAAGATTTACCTCTTATTGTAGTCAGTGGATTCCAGTAGCTACTGTAAAAGGCACATGAAACCAGTTCCTTTGTTGGTCTCTCTTTGGCCCTATGTGCAGTTCAACACGTGATAAAGAAGAACAGAATTTGGAATTATCCCCACCTGGAGCCATGAGGCCCTTTAATGTACTTACAGTTAAAGCCCTCATGTTCTCCCATCTGGTATTTTGGTTTCATGCACTAGTCTAGTGTCATAATAATGGTGAAGCAAGCTCTTGTTAAGACCCTCTGGTAAAAGTAGATTGCAGAACTCGGTTTAGGCCAAGGCTGCCCTGAGGCTTCTTCTTTCCGTCAGCCAATGGGGAGAATTGGGATTAGAGCAGGCCTGGAGTAAAGTCTGCCTTACCTGCACCCTGTTGTGTGTTGAACACAGAGGGGGGCAGGGATCTGCCAAGGAGAGGGCACCCCCAGCAGTGTTACTGAGCAGAGGGCTCAGGAAGAAGGCCACAGAGTTACAGGGACAGGAAGAAGAGGGAGTGTAAGAGGGGATCCTGCTTCTTAGGTAACCTGACCTTTAAGTACAGTGTGGCCCAATGGATGGCACAAGTAAGGAATCAGATTGCAATATCTGTCAACAATGTGTGAAATTGCCGTATTTCTTCTACACCTGTCAGAAGTGGGTTTTCTCCATCTTTCAACTTCAGCAAATCTGAAAAGAGAAAAGTATCTCGTTGTTACTTTGCATTTCTTTATTAGTAACTTTGAACATCTTTTCAGATGTGTGTTGGCCACTTGTATTTCTTCTTATGTGACTTGTGATTTCAGTTTTTTGTATTTTTTGTTGAAGTGTAAGAACTCTGTATGTAGATATCGTGACATTTTAATGTATTGGAAATCTTGTTAAGGTTGTGTCTCAAGTAATGAGAGGCAGATAGTATCTCAAATGAAAATGAATCAATGAGCAAATGTTTATTATGAGTTTCTAGACAGTGCTCATATACATGTTTGGTACTGAAACCTGCTTTTAGTGTCTCAGAAAGATTGTTTTATGGCCTGATAATTATGAATAAAGTGGGCCTTTTATTAGATTAGGCAGTGCATAAATGCTAAAGAACTTTGACCTTTGATGCGTGTTCACATATGCCCTGCTGAACAATTTCTTGTTCCCTTAACCTAACCATTCTTTCCATCTTTGCTGTTCGTTCATGCACAGTTATTCTTTCCATGCCCCAGGTTAGAAACCTTGGAGCCATCCGTGTATCTTTCCAAGCTGAAGGCTGTGATTCTAAACCTCCCTCCCCAGAAAGTCAGTTCCCCTCCTTGGGCTGCCCCTACACCCTGGGTTATTGCTAATGTATGTAGGCCATGTGTTAGAATGCTTCTGCTAGTAGGCTGGGAGCTCCTCAAAAGCAAGACGTAGACCTTACTTTTGTGCCTTCAGACTCTGTCATGGCTTGGCTCCCAGTAAGCACATGGTTAATGTTTGTTGTATTTGAAATTTTCATTTAAAAGATGGCGATGCTAAATCTCATAGTCTACTGGTAGATTAACACTGTCCCCCAACTTTTTGTTTGAAAAATTTCAGAAGTTCGGGGAGCTGAAAGAATACCATGAAGAACATTCACGTTCTTGCCCCCTAAATTTACCTAATGGGATTCATATCACTCTGACTCAGAAACTGACAGTGACTCCTTATTGACTATTGGGTCAGAAGTCAACTATGGCATTTATTATCCTAAAGTGTTCTCAGGTTACAGAATGATGCCACTCTGCTCTAGTCAGGCGGGTCTTGTAGATCTCCTACACTGTCCTGATTTTACACACAGTATTTCCCTGTGTAGAACGTGCTTCTCCTTTGCTTGATCAAAAGCTTTTACACATTAAGCGTTCCAAATTCGCATAGCCCTGACTGCTATCTGCTATCAGTCTTTCATTCTGAGTAATTCCTGGCTACATTATTAGCTATTTGGTGGTAAATACTAAGTCCTGGTTTCCTTCATAGAGCCTAGCATGCTGATTTTTGATTTGGCTCTTATCTTTCATAGTATTCCTGATATAGTTGCCGTATAATTTGAATCTAACGTTGCTTTATAATACCTGTGTTGCCTCAAACAAAACTTAGAGAAAAATGAAAGTTTATCAGTCCAAGCCAGACAATGTGGGTCTCTGTTGTCGCTTGCCACAACATCATTTCTCCCAAAGAAAAGAAAGATGTGTCGGTCACTCTTTTTTGATTGTTCCCAAGAATTGATTTGCTTTTGTCCTTTGGAGTCATTAAAACTTACATCAGGAACAAAGTTAGATTAAAAAAGTCCGAAGTATGAAAATAGTCCCTGTTGAGAATCACTAGGTGAAAGAGATTCACATGAGAAACATTTTGGGGGAGGCCATTAGGCCTTAGTGACTGATGCCATGTGTGGGTCTCCAAGTTCACTCTTCATGTTTTTCAATCTTGGTTACAGAGATAAAGATGATATCCCTGGGAAAGGTAGGGAATCTGGAAAAGAAAACTGATGCGGGGAGATCAACTCCATACTGAAACATGACATCGGATTATGTTAATTTCCTGCTCATATTGAATTAGCGACTTTGTAATCAGGGGCCCTAGTTCCTTACCATCCCACCCCCGCCCCCGTGTTAATGCTCCAGCCATACCTAATCATTTGTATTTCTCTGAGTCTGTTGGCTATTTTTCATCCTCATTTTGTAGAGGAATGCTATTTCCTCTCCTTAGAATGCCATTCATTGTCTATGTGGCAAAATCCTATTCATTCTTCTAAATCCTGCTTAGGTGTCACATCCTTGATAAATGCTTTCTTACTCCTCTCGTGTGAGAGCACATTTTACACTGTTGCTCTTCCCTTTCCTGCTCTGTTCTAGCTGCTTACAGGAGAGAACTGTGTTCCCCTGGCCTTTGTACAGGGCCGGCTCGCACGTGTGCCTGAACCACAGGTTCTGTGAGCCTGTCATAGTACCCACCTGGATCATGAGAAATTTTACTTTATCCTTGAAGCCAGAATTAGGTGTAATATAAAAATATATACAAATACAGCCTATATATGTCTCTTTTTCGTTATAACCCATATTTGCTTTTTATTTTATTTTAATTTTCAGAAAATTTGTCAAAGATGAAAGTGACCTTATCAGCTTTGGACACTTGCGAGAGTTCTTTCACGCCTTTGGTAGTCATAGAACTTGCTCAGGATGTCAAAGATGAAACCAAAGAATGGCTGAAAAACAGAATTATCACTAAAAAGAAAGATGGAGGTGAGTTAAATAAATGTTATTCGGACCTAGTCATGCTCAGTGACTAAAAGTGTATTTTCAAATGTGTTTCACAGTTTTTTCATTGATATATTTATAAAATTAATGTCCATTTCTTTGCTCTTTATTATTTATGTGGGACTTGAGGTCTTAAATCAACATTACACTGTAAGCAACATGAGTGATTTTGTTCAGAGCTATAAAAGTTGTGCCTAGCACCATGCTCGGTGCATCATAGGTAATTAATTAAGATTTGTCAGATGAATGAACAAGTATCTACTGAGTGTTCTTCGTGTGTCAGTTATGGTGCTAAGGGAGAGATAAATACAGTCTCTACCTGCAAAGATGTTACTCTGGGTAAGGAGACTGAATGCCAGTTTATGGAAATTGAAGTAATAGAAAATAAAAGCTAATGAAAGAGCTGTTACAAAGCAGTGCATGATACTTAGAAATCAATCGTATATATATATATATATATATATATATATATATATATATATATATATATATGCTGTAAAAGTAAAGAGAAGGAAGAGCTCGTACTTGGTGATGCTTTCAGAGTGGATGACCACAGAAGAAGCGAAACTTCAATCGTCTCCTGATGGGCTAGCAAAAAGGGGTCTAGATCTGGGTTGAGGACATTTCACACGAGCAGACATTTCATAAAACTACACAAAATAACACCTAAAACTTCCCTGTGTCTCCCAACACTAGGCAAAACTAAATAGTTTTTTAAAAGAAGATTTGACCGTAAACTGAAATATTTTCTTAAAAATCAAACTTCGAATCAAAGTGGAATTTTTCAAATAATTGAACCAAAAATAAACTTAAAAACAAGATTACCTGCTTGCTGAAATCTGAGGTGTTTCACTTGATCGGAGTCCCTTTAAAAGTTCTATGAGAACATTTGTAGTGTCTCAGAGTGAGAGGCTCCAGTATATTCCCAGTCTTTTCTGGTTGTTGTGTGGAACACTGTGGGTCTGTGGAGTTGGAAATAAAAATGGTACCAAGAAAAAAAAATAGGCTGAGATCTATTTAATAAATAGTTAGATTCTCAGATCCCTTCCATATTGTACCGCCCAGCGGAAGACTCTGCTTTTTACTCTCTGGAGAGGTTTAGATGCATGGATTTGCGGCATGGGACGATGGAAAAGAGAAATCCTGTACTGAAAATAGGGTAACAACTGAAAATTGTTACTTCTGTCCTCCATCTCGTACCTAATTTAGTTTTTAAAATGTTAGCAGCTACATTCAAATTATCTAGGAGGGAGACAGAATAATCTTTCTTTGGGGAGTCAGATCAACTTGACAGAATAACAGTGGTGCAAAAATGCGAGTTGCTAATGGAAAATGACCTGACCAGACGACCTTGGATCAAAGGCCATCTTTTATGAGCTCCCTCTAAGTCTTCAGAACTTCTGGTTAGCCTGTTAGAACCCCTTTCTTAAACATGAGTACGCAATAAAAAATTACCACACATCCCAGGAAAATCTCTAACATAAAACTAAACAGGAAAAAGCAGCAAATTATACATAAGAAGAAAACCAAAAGAGAATTAAAAGCTCCATTCTCAGAATTATGAGAAGATAGAACATCTGCAAATCAAGAGTAAGATATTATAAAACAATCATTTAGAAGAAAAGCTCTTATAAAGTGAAAATATGAAAGCAGAATTTAAAAACTCAGAAGAAGGGGGTTAGAAAATAGTTTTGACAAAAACCTCCGAGAAAGTAGAGCAAAAGGTAAAGAATTGGAAAATATGAAAGAAAAATATAAGGAAATTAGAGGATTAGTCCAGGAGGTGCACATCTGAATAAAAGGAGTTCTAGGAAGGGGAAGGATAAAGGAGAGTAAGAAATCATCAACGAAAACTGAAAGGCCAGGGCCATGCTTTTCCAGATTGAAAGGGCCCACCCAGTGTCCAGCACTGTGGATGAAAATGACATATCAGTGGAAAGTTTCAGAACCCTGGAGATAGAGAAGATACTGCAAACTTCCAGAAAAAAGAAAATAGGTCAAATATAAATGATCGGACTTCTTAACAGAAACATTGGGAGCTAGAAGGCGAGGGTATAATATCTTCATTTCTGAAGGAAAATGGTTTCAGTCTAAAACTCTGAACTCAGCTGCCAACAAGGTGTGAAGGCAGAGTGAAGAGATTTCTTCAAGAAGATGATGTTGATAGGGTATCTCTCATGTCAGTTATCAAGGGAAAACTTAAACAGTTGGCAGAGAGGTTGGGGGACTGAATTATTGATAAGTGCAAATGATTAAGCAAATGATAAAACAAGACAGTTAATAATTTGGGGGGAAATGGAAAGTTGTAGGAAAGGAAAATCATAGCATAACTGTAAGGCTCAACTCTAAATAACATGTCAAAATAATGAAAATACTATTGATGAAATGAAAAATGAGAAGGATGATCTAACTGTGTAGTGAGAATGGGATGATGGGAGTGGTGGATGGAAATGGTGAAAGCGGGGAGAAAAGAGCCAAATCTTCACCTGCTAAGGCTTAAAAGAAGAGAGGAAAAGCTTTTTAAGAAGTTGGTTGGGGACATGAAAGTAAATAACGAAGGAATCATGGGACAATTTGATAGCCATTGCCTCTGAGGAAGGTAAATTGTGGGAGGTGTCCACTGCTCTTTTTCAAAACAAGATACTGACAAATAGTTCTCCCTGAAGGTTATACCGATTTATACTCCCCTAGGAATGTCCAAGAGTGCCTTTCCCCACATACTCACTGTGTCAGGTTAGATTTGCCAAGCAAGAGATGCCGAGATGAGATTTATACACAGGTTTATTGAGGGCAACATCTGTAGGAAGGTAAAGGAGGAGGGAGCGGTAGGCGTAGAGAGCTTCGGACTTTGCTGCAGGTCTGGCACTTGTGAAAGTAGCAAGAGAAGGAAGAGCCTCGGACAACAGCACAGTATTAGCCAGGCTGAATGTTGCCCTTTGAAAAAAACCCATGCTGAGCAGTAGTGGCCTTATTCCAGGTCCCCTGCATGCTCAGCAGCAAGTGGGAGCAGCTAGGGGAGGATGGCCTCGGAGCGAGGGCACTTCATCCAGAGGCGGCAGCAGGAGGCTGTCAATTCTGCTCCTTACAGCGTATTCTCTTAAAGGGAGATCTGGGCGGAGTGGGACACTTCCACTACTACTGCACTCACCAGCCTGTTTGTTGCCAAACTTTTGATCTTTGCAGCGTGGAAAGTGAAAGATAACATTGGCATCATTTTTGCATTTATCTTAATATGAATGAGGTGAAGGATTTTATATTTAAGAATCATTTGTATTTTCTGTAAATCGAATATATCTTTTACTGACTTTTTATTAAAGCCTTTAATGTTTATTATAAATTACTTAAATTACAGTGCCACAATACATTAATTTTAATATATTAACCTGTTGGTAAGTGAAATATAAATTCTGCTCATTATCCTGTTACCACCTAATTAATATTTTCATAATTCATCTCTATGCTCTCTGGTGGGTGAATAGTAAAGAAAAAAGATATATACCTTAAAAAGTTTGATGTAGGTAGAAATAAAAATTTAGAAATAAGTTCTTTTTCTCCAAAATCTTTTATGTAATAATTACACGTGTAATATCAAATTACATCTGCTCTAAGGTTTTGGGATCTGTTTAAGAAAAATATTAAACCTAATCGAAAGTAGATATTCATGGAGAGAATCATTGAAAAATTATATTTGCTCTTGATTTAATATTTTACATTCACAAAATTTATTATAGTCTAATGTAATTGTGTTAAATTTGTGATGTTTTTACTGGGATATTTTGTTTCAAATTAATTTTCTTAAATTTTGTTTTTTTTTTATTTTTATATTAGGAAATTATATCCTTTTGCTCTGTAGTTTTACTTAGTGCAATTTTGTACCTAGAGCTAATAAATACTGGATTATTTTTTCATACCTACTTCTAATTTGAGTAACTCGTGAGTCACTTATTGCATTTCCCAGTTTTGGCATTTATTTCAAAAGCATAGAGAACTGCCATCCCCAACCTACTGGTATTTCTTATTTATTTGGAAGATGAATTTAACTTGCTTATATAATTTATTTTCCTTCTGCCAAACTAGAAACATAATATTATGTTTTCATTTTTGAAGCTTTTACTCGTCTCTCCCTTGTCTTTTTGAAGGTGCCCAGCTGTTGTTTAGACCGTTGTTAAATAAATATGAGAAAGAAACACTAGAGAATCAGAACTTATATCTCGTTGGTGCCTCCAACATTAGATTGTTGCTGGGGGCAGAAGCAGTGGGATTGGTGAAGGAGTGCAGTGACAGCACCATGAGAGCCTTCACGTACGGAACCAGAAAGAACTTCAAAGGTTTTGATGGTGAGTCCCAGGATTGTTTCTGTCAGAATCAGTTGATCAAAAATAAGTGTTTGATGTCTAGATCAAGGGTCAGCAAAGTTTTCCAGTAAAGGGGCCAGATAGTAATATATTAGGCTGTGTGGGCCATATGATCTCTCATGATTATTTAACGCTGGCATCGTAAAGCAAAAGCAACCTTAGACCTTAAGAAATGAATGGGGGAAGCTTGTTCAACTAAAATTTTACTTACAAAACCAGATATTGGACCAGATTTGGCTTGTGGGCCTGACTTACGCTTCTGGGATAGCGAATACGAATTAGGATAACACATGTAAGTTATTTATATTATTCTATTCCAGCTCTTAGAATGGTGAATATTCTCTGTCTCGATAAAGAAAAGTCTTAAACAGCATTCTTTCAGCATCCTAGAATCCCCATTTCCTTCTAGGTAGCTGGTTCAGTTCTGGCCTCCAAGGGGCTTCCAGAAGAGAATGGATTCTGGAAAGGACTTAGAAAGCCAGGTGGCTGTGCTGTCAGAGCGGGAGTTTGGCTTCAGATTCAAACTGGTCCTTTCCGGGGCTCCCGGAGTTAGAAGATGCGATTTCTTCAGATTCACTCCCTCTGGATTTTTATAGTTTACTAAATAAATGATCAAGGTGAAATTCAGCTCATTTAGGAGGATTCACCTGTCAAAAAACAACACAATTTTCTTTTTGCACTTTCTTCTCCCTCATTTATGGGAGGGATATTTAACTCTGGAAAGGAATGGCCTAGGATTGAGAGTTTGAAGGGGAATTTCCACATGGCAAACTTCAGTTCCATCCATAGTTAAAATTATTGTCAAAATTAAAGAGCCTACTGCCTTCTGGTCATTGGTATTAAATGAGATCAAGCAAGTGTCTGCCGTTTTGATTTTTGTACCATGTTATATAATAATTAGTATAGTGATTGAAGAATTATGTTAATCGAAGGCATAACAACATATTTTTATTCTTATAAAACAAATAAGGAGCTTTACATTCTGTTAAATTTACCAGTTTTATACTTTGCTTACTCCTTATGTTAATTATTTATTGCTTACATCATTATTTTCATAATCCAGGGTTATTTAAATATTATTAATTTTATTTTGGCTATTTCCGAGAACATAACTGGAAATTTTTGTTTTATTTTAGATAACAATGATGATTTCCTTACAATGGCAGAATGTCAATTCATTATCAAACATGAACTTGAAAATCTTAGAGCCAGAGATGAAAAAATGATTCCTGGTTACCCCCAGGCAAAGTTGTATCCGGGAAAATCATTACGTAAGTCTCTATGCCAACCAACTTCAGGAGTACACATTCCAATGCAATTAGTTTTTCTTAGTAGACGTAAGTAACAAATTACAGAGGCTTTGTTTTTTTCCTTTTACTGAAACGCTTATATAACTTTATAATAACTTTTTCACAAACATATCATTTGCCTTTAGAACTTCATTATGTTGTACTTTAGATCAATACGTATGTTCTATGTGGTTAGCTAGTTATTACTTATGGTCTCACAGCATTAAGTTGGTGTAAAATTCAGTGTGAACATATATAAATATTACTCAGTTAAAATAAGCGAAGTTTACTTTATGCCCAAACATTGTCCTGCAGTGACAGTCTGGGGTAAAAACGGGAGACCTGGTTTTCCCTCAAGCACTCTTCCATCTCCTCTCATCTCACTAGCTATGAACACGTGCAGAAATGGAAAGGCTTAGGAAGATCAGAGAATGATACAATACCTGAATACAAATCAGCAGTTTGCAAATTTTTGATTTTGTGTAATTCCTGTTGAATGAGAATACTAACTTGCAGAATGAAAGTGTTTACTACAATGTGTAATTCCTGAATGTGTTTTGCCTGAAACCCAGATAGTGGCAAGGCCTCAGAGCATTTTTGCTACATAAAATCCACTTGAAGTTTATAAACTTCTGTGTTCCCTAGTCTGGTTTTCTTTTAATAGTCAGTGTAATATCACTCTCCAGTCTTCACCCTGGATATATGCCTAAGAACCATATTCAGATTTTCCCTATTGTCACCAAATATATTTTAGAGCTGGTTTGTTTAAACCATGATCTAATCATAGATCACCCATTTTGTTTGGTTGTTATATCCCTTAAGTCTGCCTATCTGTCTCTTTTTTTGTGGTAAACGTAACATAAAATTTACCATCTTTAATATTTTAAATTGTACAGTTCAGTGGTATTAAATACATCTGTAATGTTGTACATCCATCATCACCACCCATCTCTATAACTCTTTTCATCTTGCACAACTGAAATTCTGTATTCATTAAACAATTATCTACCTTCTCTTCTCATCCCAGCTCTGGCAACCACCATTCTACTTTCTGTCTATATGATTTTGATTACTCCAGATATTTCAAATAAGTGGAATCATAATTGTATTTCTCTCCTCGTGACTGGCTTATTTCACGTCACATAATATCCTCCAGGTTTATCTGTGTTGTAGCATTTGTCAGATATTCCTTCCTTTTTAAGACTGATAAAGATTTTATTGTATGTATATACCACATTTTGCTTATCCATTTTTGAACACTTGGATTGCCTCCAACATTTGGCTGTTGAGAATAATGCTGCCGTGAACATAGATGTACAGATGTCTCTTTGAGACTCTGCTTTCAATTCTTTTGGGTATATATCCAGAAGCGGAATTGCTGGGTCATGCAATAATTCTATTTTTAATTTTTTCAGGTACCACCTTACTCTTTTCCACAGTGGCTTATACTATTTTACATTTGCACCAACAGTGCACAAGCTTTCCAGTTTCTCCACGTCCTTGCCAACACTTGTTATTTTCTGATATTTTGATAGTAGCCATCCTAATGGGTATGAGATAGTATCTCATTCTAGTTTCGATTTGCATTTTCCCGTTCTTCATGGTGTTGAGCATCTTTTGATGTACTTATTCACCATTCATGTATCTTTGGAGAAATGTCTGTTCAAGTCTTTCGCCTATTTTTTGAATCAGGTTGTTATTTTTGTCGACTTTTAGGAATAATCTATATATTTTTGGATATTAATTTCTTATCACATATATGATTTGCAAATATTTTCTCCCATTATGTGGGTTGCCTTTTTACTTCATTGATATTGTCTTTTGATGCACAGAAAGTTTAAATTGTCACGAAGTCCAGCTTATCTATTTTTGGCTTTTTTGCCTGTGCCTTTGGTGTTATATCCAAGAAATCATTGCAAATCCAATGTCATGAAGCTTTCCTCTGTGTTTCTTCTAGGAGTTTCATATTTTGGTGTCTTATGTTTAGGTCTTTGATCCATATTGAGTTAATTTTTATATATGGTGTTAGGTAAGGGTCCAGTGTCATTGTTTTGCACGTGGACATCCAGGTTTTCAAACACCGTTTGTTGAAAAGACTGTCCTTTCTGCATTGAATGGCCTTGGCACCCTTGTCAAAAATCATTTGGCCATACATGCGAGGGTTTGTTTTCTATTCCATTCCATGGGCTTTCTATTCTATTCCATTGGTCTGTATGTCTGTCTGTATGCCAGTACCACACTGTTTTGATTATGGTGGCTTTTGGATAAATTTTGAAATCAGGAAGTTTTGTTCTTTTTCAAGATTGTTTTGGCTATTTGAGGTCTCATGAAGTTTCATATGAATTTTAGGTTGGGTTTTTTTTTTTTATTTCTGCAAAGATGTCATTGGGATTTTGATAAGGATTGCATTGAATCTATAGATTGCTTTGGGTAACAATCTTATGAATGATATTAAGTCCCATGAATACAGAATGTGTTTCCATTTGTTTATGTCTTCTGTAATTTCTTTTAGCATTGTTTTGTAGTTTTCATTGTACAAGTCTTCTACCTCCTTAATTAATTCCTAAGGATTTTATTCTTTATGGTGGTGTTATAAATGAAATTGTTTTTATAATTACCTTTTAAGATAATTCATTGTTAGTGTATAGAAATGCAACTGATTTTTGTGTGTCAACTTTGTATCCTACTACTTTGCTGAATTCATTTATTAGCTCTGACAATATTTTTGTGGAAAATTTAGGGTTTTCTAGATGTAAGATGATATTATCTATGAACTGAGATTTTACTTCTTTCCAATTTGGTTGCCATTATTTCTCTTTTTTGCTAAATCACTCAGGTTAGAATAAAAAATAATAAAAAAATATTATGTTGACTAGAAACGGTGAAAGCGACATCTTTGTCTTAATCTTAGGAAAAGCTTTCAGTCTTTCCCCATTCAATATGGTGTTTGCTATGGGCTTTTCATAGATGGATTTTATTATGTTGAGATATTTTATTATATTCCTAGTTTGTTGAGTGTTTTTATTATGAAAAGGTATTGAATTTTGTCAAATGCTTTTCTGTATCAGTTGAGGTGATTGCCTTTTGTTTATGATTTTCCTTTTTTCCTTTGTAGTATTTTTCCATTGTTCTATACCAATTTCTTAGTGGTTATTTCTGTTTTTTTTTTTTTTTTTCCCCCTTGCGAGCTGTTTTTGGCAGGAAGTGTGTGTGTTAGAGAGTGGGGGTTGTTGGGGAATGTGGTCAGGAGCTTGGATTTTGCCTGGCTGTGCCCTCTCTTTGAGTCTTCCTCGGCCCTGTGGAGATAGATCCTCCGTGGAGCCCTGTTCTTTCAGGCATTTTTGTTGCGTTTGGTCTTTAGGTTTGTCTTTGGCCAGCTGAGACCCACAGCTCCAGAGCTGCTTGCCCTTCAACCCCGGGTTCTAGCAGGCAGCTCTTTCTTCCAAGATGACAGGCCTGCACTTTCCCCGCTCCAGCCTCGTCTCTTGTTTGGCTGTGGTGACAGGAGGGAGCAGACGCACTTCAGGGGTCTGCCATGCATCCTCTTTGCCTGCATTCTGAGCAGTGGGACAGTGGTTTCCCACCCCTCAGTGTTCATGAAAACCCTTCCACTGCCTGCTTGACCCAGGTTTGCAGAAGCATGAGTGCTCTTAGCTTTATGCTGGCCTGATTTTTAAGGTCTCTTTTCATAGTTTGCGATTTGGTTTTATAGTTTGTTTTCTCTTACTTTCATCAAAGACGGGGGTTTCTTTATATGTTTCTTGTTTTCTTTGTTGTTTTTAATGTGGTGTCATGAATAAGAACAGGGCGGAGGTCTTTCTGTCACCATTTATTACCAGGAGTTCCACATT
The DNA here is from genome assembly GCF_902729225.1 of Pteropus medius. Lineage (NCBI taxonomy): Eukaryota > Metazoa > Chordata > Mammalia > Chiroptera > Pteropodidae > Pteropus > Pteropus medius. The sequence goes on along the minus strand of NW_024349803.1, from coordinate 16,770,230 downwards.
CTGTATTAAAGCCGTTGTTTGGTGCCATCTGGAAGATTTCAAATCTTCCTTAATCTCTTAGTGCAAAGGCGTGTTTTCAGACACAGCCGGGTACTGCATCAAATGAAATGCAAAGCAGACTGAGGCACCGCCCTGGCTGTTAATGTGCAAGTCTCATTTACGCTGTCCATCCACGTTGATCGGACCACCATCTGGAAGCAGACCATCACTGCTTCAGCCTGTTGGTTTCTGCACCGCTGCATCCTCTTTGGTGTGACTGGGACAGAGAAGAGTTTGCTCTTTCATCACAAGGGATTCTGGAGCAGCAGTTTTCCAAATGCTCCCAACTGCTTCACAGAGAGAAATTTTCAGCTGAATGAAACTTTGAAGAAAATATGTAAATGTATTTCTCTTGGCTCTATAGGGAGCCAGTCTGGTGTCCTGAGACATAAGAAAAATAACTTTCTTGCTGGCAGGATGAAGCTTTTGTAAATAGGATTAATCCCTCCCTTCTTTCCTTTCTTCTTCCCTCCCTTCCTTCCTTCTTCCTCTATTTCTCCCTCTCTCTTTTCTTTTTTTTGTATTAAATATAAAAATAATAAAATCATCTCAATTATGGTCATTAAAATTTTTTTTTATACCATCTGAGATAAGAATCATATTTAACTTGTCAAGGCTGGATTTTAAAATTCTGCATTATTTTTTCCCTTTATGTCTTTGAAAATGTAATCCCTAAAATGCTTTCTTGTATTTTTGCATCATTTTAACTTTATATCATAATATTTGGTTGAAGAGTATGCATAATTATAAACTGTGAACTATTTTCAGAGTGCAAATTTTAGAACTAATAAAACTTAGAGTAATTTAAAGTCCTAGATTTTCATTAAGTTAATTCCTAGAACCATAGAAATAAGTGGAAAGGCTTATTTTCACCTTTAAGTTTTATGGGAGCCACCCCCTGAGCAGCCTCCTGAAGCTGACGGGAAAGAGAGACTGCATCCTGCTCAGTGTGACCCCCACCAGCACCTTGAGAGCTGCCTGGGGTTTCATGAGGAGCTCTCCATTATCTTAGGTTTAACTCGATTTTCATTTTACATGCAGTCATTATAATTTAGCTTGCCATAATGTTGTATTTTGATAGGAAGCCTTCATTAAGTACATAGCAACGTGTGTCATTGTAAACATGATTTGGGGACTTAGGTGGTGCTGTGAGCTGTGCGCTTTCAGGACTGTCCCTCATTCCATCAAACAGCAGACACCGCGGGGAACTAGAAATTGGCCGTCTGTGTGTTTTAGTCGTTGCTGTGCATCTCAGTGGGCATCCCGGTTCTAGTTTGCTGTGTGAGCTAAGATCCCTTCATGCCCTCCGACTCTGGCTTCTCCTGTTGATTCCTAATTGATAATAGTCATGCAAATAACCTAATGAAAGATTTTCTTTAGAAAGAGGAGTTAAAGGAGCCAAGAATTTCTTCTGTATTAACTGTCCTCAAGGATGTTACTTAGTTTAGGTTAAAGATCTGTCTCAAAATGTCTGTCAGGTGATTATCGTATTTTGATTGATGGGATATGGCACATCTTATATTAGGTCTTTAATGATGTTATTCTTTCAGATCATGATGATAGAATATCTTCTATATACAAATAGATAGTCAGATACAATCTGTCTTCTAAAATTATTTATCATCCTTATAAGAATAATGAGTAGATTTCAAGTAAATATGTAGCAGGCATGTACATAAGAAGATTAAGCTATTGATATATTTATATATGTATGTATCTCACTGGCTGGGAATAGTATATACATTTACTGTGTTTTGCTACATATATACATTTTTATATTAAAGAAGGATGGAAACAATACAGGAATATAGAAATGTATTTTGAAAACACAGTGAGAAGCAGTTTTTTACTTCTTAAGACAAAAATAGTCTGTTTACACCAGAGTGCTAGAGTTGAGTGGAGCCTGGGAGGGGATGCTGGGGGGCAGCAGCAACTGTTGGGGGTGAAAGTTCACCGCTGGCCTGCCTTCACACCTATAGTGCTCTGTGCGCTCATCATCGCCCCTTTGCAGGGGGTGACTGGAGGCAGTGTGACGTGCCCCCACAGAGACACTGTAAGGAGTTGTAAGAGAGATTTTTGTTTTTACTTTTGAAGTAAACACGTCACATTCACCAAAGACAGAGACAGTACTACATTGTTATTGTTATTGCATTATTTAATTTAGAGGGTTCAACTATAAGCCAAGTTACTTACAGTCTCCTTTAAATTAGATTTTGGTTTCTTTGGCTCATTGTTAAATGGCTGTAATAGTAATAACCTTAGTTACTTGACGAGATCATTCAGCATTCTTGGAGGAAAGAATCTTGGTTTAAGTTGTTGCTTTTTTAAATAGGCTTGAACGGCATCATATTTTCCTTTAAAGGTAAGGCTCATGTTAATTACATTCTTAGCTGACACGAGAAGGCTGAAAAAAAAAAACTTCTATTTTTAGAAGCTGAACCCAGAACCATGCTTTTGGCATTGATGGTGAAGAGAAGCCCAGTAATTTAAGACCTGTGGCATTATATTCTCTTCATGCTCCTATTTTTAAAGTTTTCAACCTGATTTTTATGCCTGCCTGGAAAGTCTTCTACAGTAGAATGGAGTCATTTAAGAAAAAAATAGAACTTAGAAATAGTAAAGTAGTAATTTAGATGCCGTAAGTCACTTTAAAGTTAACAAACTTTGTAGTAATTGAAAAGGATTGGAAAAGGAAGAAAAACAGCAGGCTACAGCTATGTGTTCCCAAAGGAGAGCTAAGAATCATAGCAGCTGTGGGTGATAGACTTTACTTGTGTTAGCCGAGGAAAAATCCATTAAAACACTTTAGAATAAAAATATAAAAAAATGAATTTGACAGCGCCAGAGATTGATATAACTAACTTAAACTACATACCTTTTTCAATCATTAAGGAGGATTTCATCACAACCTTAGCTTTTAAAAAACTTTTCCTCTGTGTAACTTACATGAGATATAATTGTAAGAACAACCATGTATTAAGAATTTTTTTTACCCAGTTTTCCTGTCGTTAGTATCAGATACCTCTTTATTATCTTTTTTTTTTGTCATTTCTAAGAAGTTATACTTTTAAATTACTCTGAGGATTTTATGATAGGGTCTCTGTCCTGAGAATATAGTCTCTCTTTGTTATATGTAGTATTTCTACACTGAAACTTGAAATCTTATTTCTCTTCCACACTGTAGACATTTATTTGTCATTCCTCATTGAAGGGCCTGTTGACTGATATTCTCGTCACCTGCCTTTGGTGACTCGGTAGATAAGTGATAAGGGAGGCAAATCTCGGAAGAGTTGAGCTGATAAACCTTAAAGAGCTCAAAGCTTACCAATGGATAAAAAAAATGCAGATTCCATCTTATAAGCAGCCATACTCTTGAGTAGGAGGCTATATATATTATACTAGGAACTTGTGTGAAAAGTGCTCCATCTCCCCACGTTTGGCACAAGGCATTGCTTTTGAGTTCTCCACGTCTGCTGAACGCACTTCCTCTTAAACATCCACCGAGTGAGTCATCCTAAGTAATTATGGAGGAGAGAATGCCCTGTTTTCATTTATTATTACTAGGAGATTTTTTTTTTTGGCTGAATTACTTTGTCTCATTCAGATATGTGCAAGCATGTTAAAATCGTACTAGTCAAATGACTGCACAGACTAGGAAGTCTTTATTTTATCTTCACATTTGCTGTTTGTGAATGTAAGCCTTTGTTTTCAGATTAGAAAAGTTGAAAATGATTGAAAATACTCAGTATCAAGAATGAAAGGAACTAAACCATTCTCTTGCTTTCACTATAATGGGAGGATAGATGAGTAAAATTTTTCTAGGGACAGTTTTCTAATATGTGTCAAAATTTAAAATGTATATGCTCTTGGACCTAACAGTTCTACTTTTAAGTGTATATAATAAGGAAATAGTAGGCAGGTGGGGAAAGATATATGTACAAGAGTTTTAACATTATAATAGCAAAAGAAGGAAACAGTTTTCAATAGAGGATCAAATTAAAGCATTTAATCCAAGGGAATATTATGACTATTAAAAAGAACATTTCATGTTCTATTTATTGCCATGGAAAAATATTCATTAGATACTACTACATGAGAAAAGATTACAGAACAATGTGTATAGAATGATTCCACTTAAATATATATGTATATTTATGGATGTATATTTTGAAGTCTGGTTATACAGTAAGTTGCTATTTATAGTGGTTATTTTGGGGGGAAGGGGAGAATAACTGGGGTCTCTCAAATTCTAATTTGTACATTTCTGTACTGTTTAAAATTTTACATTGACTTATACTGCTTTCATAGTCAAAGAAAATAGTAAAGATATGTATATTCTGAAGAACAAAATAAATACACACTTTTGGAGTAGGCAATGTGGACTGATTTCTGCGTAGCACTCCTCTCTGACTGAAGTGGCTTTGTAGCCCTTGACGAAGCACATCGTAGGTAGTCTCAAAGCGGTCTTACCCAGTGTGGCACGTTTCCCTCTGCAGTGAGAAGATTGTTGACGTCAGGCATCGTGATCCAGGTATTTCCACTGCATGACAATGAAGCCCTGAAGAAGCTTGAGGACACGTGGTATACTCGGTTTACCTTGAAGCTCCAGCCCCTAGGTATGTGTCAGTACCTGGTGTCGTAGAGAAGGCCTGCTGATGAAAGTCACTTTCAGCAGTGGTATCATCCCCTGTGGACAGATATTTAATGCTCTGCTAGGCAGTGCTCGCCAGGGGGATTCGAGAAAAAATTGGGTAGGGGAGAATAAGATGGGTTACATGACCTATTTACTTATTTATTTCTAATATGATTTTAAATGGATTGAATATTAGAGGCTTTCACGAAATAGCACAGGCCGTTTAGAGTGGCCTTCATGAGTACATGTCAAACTTGGAGTAGAACAGATTTTATAAGAATTTAGTTAGTAAATACTTTGTGTTTGAAAATGTCTTTCTGTAGAGCTAGTCATTAGGAATGAGTGATGCCGTGTTCCTTCTTAGGGGCAGATTGGCAGGCCTAAACATCTTTTGAGGTAGTTTATAAGTATCTTGGTGTGTATTACTAGATCTATCCATTTTTTCTGAATACACTGATAAGAATACCCATGAATTTATTTCACGTGTGTTGAACATACTTTGTATAAACTTATTTCAATATAGATGTTCAAAATTTTTGGTTTAGTTATGTTTTATTTAAGACTCAGAGTTATATTTAAGCTGGTAGATTTCACCATAAACATTATCAGTTCTTTAAAAAAAAAATTTCCCTTTTGATTTTGTATAAAGGAATCCCTCTAAAATAATTTTCTTTGTAATTTCCATTTTGAAAATAACTATTGTAACAGTGAACAAAACTTTTTAAGATCAAATTTTGAAATTCTGAATTTTTTCTTGTAGTTTTTGAAAGGAATAATTTTGTTTGGATAGATCCAGATAATAGAGTAGTCATTTTATGTTATACTTACGACATATTTTTCACTTTGGTTAGCACTTAGGTGGCAATAAATTTAAATATTGCCTCTAGGACTTGTAAGTGAAGTATCCATTAGCTACTTTTTAGAAAGTAAGGGGTTTAACTCATTTTGATGGTGAAGGCTGAGCACGGTTGTGGGCCCAAGGTCTCTGGGAATGCTGGGACTGGTGATAGTAGCTGGGCCACAGGCAGATCTTGAACTTTCCCTTGAGATAGAAAGAAGGAGGTCATCTAGTTTGGAGCCCCGGGACCATGAGCACTTTTTTTTTTTTTTTTATTGCTGGGATACCCTTACCTGATTCAGATTTGAAGTAACTTCATCAGACCCACTGTTTTAATATCTAGCGCCTGGGTTAGCTAAAAAAATTAAAGATAGGAGAAAAAAGTTTATCCCAACTAACTCTAAACCGTAACCATAGACTAATCTGACACATTCTCTCTTAAAAATTATATTTTAATTATATGTAATTAATCAAGAAGGAATAACTCAGACTGTTGCACCTCCCACACCCCCAGTGCAGGATGCGTTTACAGTCCAGACACCCACATAGATGCAAAGGACGCAGTGTTAGTGACCTCTTTTGGATTAGGTAGTTTATGTCAAGTTCACAGAATATCAACAGTGATGTCGCTTGGACCTTCTGCCCAGTGCTTATGTGGAGGTATAGATAAATGTGTTCCACAGCTGTTCTAGAAGTGAATGTGTAGAATATTGTTCTGTACTTTTGAATAATTTTTGTTCAGTGTATTGAAAAATTTGCCATGACATATTGATGAAAATTTATAGCTTTGGGTAGAGGGAGCAGGATATTATGGCCGGGGATTCTTCTTTGAAAAGAACGTCTATAACTATAATATTAAAGTAGGAGAAAATTAAGGAGCATTAAACCCCCACATTAAAATGGCTCATTGGCCAGGGCTGAATTTAAATGAGGATCTTGGAGATTTGGGACAAGCTGCAAGGTGATTTTTTCTTTGGAAAGAAGGCATCCACCAGATGAGGAGGTAAAGAGGAAACAGCCTGGCAGAGCCGGGCCCTAAGCTGGGGGAAGTCAGGCTCGCTATGTGGACAAGTGGGGTCTTTGTGCTGTGTGGAGGACAGGTTTGCCGTCACACACTTATTGGAAAATGAGAGTGTCGACTGAGCCCTGCTTAACTAAAGGAATGAGTAAGCTTGCTTGAAATGATAAGAAAGTTCTTGTAGTCTGTACTTAAGGTCTTTTTTTCTTTCTTTTTTTTCATTATAGATAATATTCGTGGCTACTTTGGGGAAACAATCGCTCTTTACTTTGGATTTTTGGGATATTTTACTTTTGCCTTAATCCCCATGGCAATCATTGGGTTACCTTACTACTTGTTCGTGTGGGAAGACTATGACAAGTACGTGATCTTCGCCTCATTCAATCTGATCTGGTCCACAGTAATCCTGGAAGTGTGGAAGCGTGGCTGTGCCAATATGACCTACAGGTGGGGGACCCTGGTCATGAAGAGACAGTTTGAGGAACCCCGGCCAGGATTTCATGGGGTCCTGGGTATCAATTCCGTCACTGGCAGGGAAGAGCCTCTGTACCCCAGCTACAAGAGACAGCTGCGCATCTACCTAGTCTCTCTGCCATTTGTGTGCCTCTGTCTCTATTTCTCTCTGTACGTCATGATGATCTACTTCGACATGGAGACATGGGCCTTGGGTCTCCATGAGAGCAGCGGGTCCGAGTGGACCAGTGTCCTGTTGTATGTGCCCAGCATCATCTATGCCATTGTGATTGAGATCCTGAACCGCCTCTATCGATACGCTGCTGAATTTTTAACTTCGTGGGGTAAGACTTGATGCTTTTTATTTATCTTATTTGCCTGTAAGACATATTGCTTACATCACAGGATTCATATGACTGCTACCTTGTGAAGTAGTAGATGTTGCTCTGGGCTCATTATAGAGACCCAAGGAAAAGTCCATGGGCTTTGTGAGCCCTGATGCCCTCCAGATCGTGGTTATCACAGCTCTCATTTATTGAGCGTTTGTTACTGTGTTCTCGATGCCCTGCTAAGTGCATTACCCACACATCTCGTTTTCCCCTCTTCAGGACACCATGACATAGACACATTTGTCCATGTTATGGATAAGGGTGCTGAGACTTAACACGGTTTGGACAGCAAATGGAAGAGCCAGGCTAATCTCTGTGTCTAAAACCTGTGCTCCTGATAATATTAAAATCGTGTTTTATGCTCAGGCCAAAATAAATTGAATTATCTTCTTGATGCTCTGGCCCAATGAACTATGTCTAGGTATCTGAAAACCTGTTGTCTGGCTGAGGACTGCCATTGAACCCAGCGAAGGCGGATATTCATGTATGCATATATGGTAAAGAGGAACTGGGTTATAGTTTAAAAACAGTCTTGATAGGCCATTCACTATTTATGCATTCAAACAAATAAACAAATATGTTATTATTCCATAGGAAGAATAGGTCTTAACATAATGGACCACAAAGATATTTTAAATTATTTTTATTAATCATTTAACAACAGCTGCCACTTATCATGTGCTTTTCTTTGCTGATACTGGGCTAAAGTTTTGTATTATTTCCAATCCTGACAATGACTCTGGGAAGAGGGTGGTGTCAGCCTTGATTTGTAGGTGAGGAGGCTGAGTATCAGGAGGTTAATTGACTTGCCCAGGTCAGACAGTGGCTGAGTAGCTGAGTTGGGTTTCAAATCCAGATTAGCCTAACACTGCCTCTCTGTGCAAGGTGACACTTTCTTCAGAATCTTCCTTTTTGTTCTTTTGTCCGCATGTCTTTGGACCTGCACAGTGTCTCCTCTTCTTAGCTGAGGATAGAAATTAGAGTTTCCCTTTAAGTTAATCATTTCAAGCCACATGTTGAGAAAACTTTCTTTATTGCCCTGCTCTTTAGAGATTGCTCTTAGTTTACCATGAGCATTTATTCAGGGGCTTTTTCTGGGTGGCTATCTATGGGGTTATTTGCCAACACATCCCACATTTCTTTGTCACAGTAATATTTTAAAAATAGTTTCAGACTACAGTGCTATTGCAGTACCATGAAAAATGTATCCTATTCTTAGTTTCTTCCTTGTCTGATGTTCTTAGTGGTAAACAGTAGCTACGATTGACAGCCTAGCATATTTACTGACTGAGGTTCTGTTGTTGGACATCTCTGCCCTCGGACAAGTCTCACTTCTGCTCATGACAGTGCTCCCTTATTGCTTCCTTATCTGAGAGAAATTACTTCTTTTTAATATTTTAGAGAATCACAGATTGGAATCTGCCTACCAGAATCATTTAATTTTGAAAGTTTTAGTGGTAAGTAGAGATTTTTATACAAATTTATTTTAATTATGAAACTAATGCATATCATTTAATGTTTAGGAATATAAATATGAAGAAGTGTTTATAATTTAAGATATCAGTTAGCTCATATATTTTGTGCAAGTCGGCAAGGATTAAGTGTGTTTACATATATGTTCAATAGTGTTATACAAATGTGCACGTGGTCTAAGAGTTAAATGTAAAAATGCTATTGTAGCCAATTCTTCATTATATAAAAACTAATTAACCACTTTATAGTCATGTTTCTATTCTTTTTGGTGATTTCTTTGAATGTCTCACTATTCAACAATCCTTCCAATTACCTACAGTCTGTTTAGTGATGGGACATTGTTACTTTAAAAAATTTTTGTTGAAGAAAATTTCCAGAGCCCAAGAGGTTCCCAGCATGTTTTGATGGATAGAAAAAAGAGATAGAAAGAAGGCACTGTGTAACTTGTGTGCCATTTGTGTAAAATCTTGCACATTCTGCCTCTTCCCACCATCATTATAAATCACGAAGATATACCAGCTTGAAAGCACCTCATTTATCAGGAGGTTCTGTCAGCCATCTGTAACGTAAATGAGAATCAAGACAGGTGCATGGAGTCCTCGGAGCTTGGAGCTGGACTCAATTTAACACAGTTCATGTGCTTTACTCCTGAGTGAGGGATCCAGGCTCCCACATAGAAAGAGTCTTCGTTCCAGCTGTAGAAATCATTCTGAGAAGCTTATTTATCTATTTTTTCAGTCCTTAAAAGATCAGAAACCACCATTGGGAAGGTGTTAGGGTTTCTGGAAGTAGGTAAGTTTATAGAAGCAAGAGCAGCTAAGGAAATAGAAAACCTGTCCTAATAGATTCTAATAATTCAACAATGTTAGCACTTTACACCTTAGAAAAGGGACAGGTGAATTGTTATGTTAAAAAGCTCTGAAGGCCTCAGTCTAGCCCCATGAAAGAATTAATATTCACAATATTGGTACTGAATCAGCAAGGAAATTGCGTTTTGTTCTCTGTGTAAGAAAGCAAGGAAACATATAATAATTAAAAAGATCATTCCAAAAGATTATAAAATGGGACGTTTGCTCTTCGAGGTAAAACACTCCATTTACCCTAAAAAGTTCTGTTATTTGTGAAATTTTAATATTCTTTAACGATGCCGGATACAGTGTCACATGCCTGCCTTGTAAAAGACTCAAGTTAGAATCTGCTGGTCCTCGTGTTTCTTAGGTCTCTCCCTTCCTTTTTACTCTTACAGGGAGAGCATTTCTCCCCTTCCCAGGGTTTTGATTTTCACCTTCTACCCTAACTTAGCACCCCAACCTTCCCCTGTGGCTATATTGATCTTGCTGCTCACTCTGTCCATACTCCCCATTCCCTCATTAAGTACTCTCAGGTGTACTCATGGCAGTCTTTTGTCTTAGAAAGTGATGCTTCTACGCAGGAAGTAGCCAGCATGGGGCTGGGGGCAGAAAGGAAACCCATTAGTGCAGGGAGTAGTTGCAGGTTCTTGAGCAGGGCAGCTTCTTGAAGAAATGGCACTTGTTATAGTGGCATCTCCAGCCCAGGACTATGTGCCTGGACAGGGCAAGCGCATCTCAGGCTTATGGTGACAAAGATGCTCCCAGGCTGGGCACTGGTTGTTAAGGCTGGTCTCTTTTGCTAGTGCCACCCCACTACCTAGGTGTCTCCTGGTGAGGGTGGGGAGTCTCAGGTCTGTGGGCACAGAGCGGCTTCCAGGGCTGTGGTGGGGGGGTCCTTCTTGCAGGTGCTGCCTGGCCATCCTGGAACTCTGTGAGGCAGAGGAGTGTCAGGACAGGCTGGGTGTGGGGGGAGAGGGTGAGGAGAACACATCCTCTGGCAGATTAATGTCAGTGGGGGTTCCTGACCAGCCTCCCTTGCCACTTCTGCTTCGCTCATCTGCTGTCTCTTCTTAGGGGGGTGGGTGGAGAATGAGCCCACCTGGGCTACCTGGGTTACTAGGTTGGGGGTGGGGAATGCTGAGCCTCGGTCTCCCTCTTCTGTAGGAAGTAAGGTATCCTGGTGCCCTGTTGTTCCTTCCTTCAGTCCTGGGGACCCAAGCCAGGTCGCCTTCCTTTCATGCCTTTCAGAGTTCTCCTTTGTTTGGTTGTCTCTTGCGCTATTTCCAGAGTTTATGATGTGCTTAGTGAGGAGGAGTTGGGAGAAACAGATCTTTGCCGTCTTGTCTGGACTATGGAAAACCTGACTGGAGGTCCCTTGTTACATTTTTAAATGCTGTATTTACAGTTGTAATAAAGAACTGTGGAGCAGTATTAAATATCATTATTTTTTTTGGCAGTTCAACTTTCTAAATTGCTTTGCGTCGCTCTTCTACATTGCCTTTGTCCTGAAGGATATGAAGCTCTTGCGTCAGGTAAGTGTGAATGGTATCAATTTTTTAGGTCTTAGAGTTGGTTTCCTATATTCAAGTAATGTAATTGTCTTTCTATTATTCACAAATAAAATCCTAATTTTTACCTATTTCTAAGCCTAATTCTAAATAAAAAACCCATTATCAATTGTCCCATGTATCATACTCAACTGAAAAGAAATTGAAGCTGACCAACTTGCAAAATTAATCATATAGGACAGTAAAATCAAATATATAGTTCACATATATTTATATTTGTATAAGTTTGTAAAAACAATTTTAATAGCAAAACATACATTTTTTTGAACTTCTGTGTGTGTTTCCGGGTTAAGGGTGACTGGTGTAATCTTAAATAGGTCTTACACATTTAATTTAAAAATAATAAGTCGTTAAACTTTAGAGAGCAGCATATCTTATGCTGTGCTGTGTCTTTTCTGAAATGTTTAAGAAAGTCTGACATATATTTTGTTTGCTTGCCACTTCTGGATCACATAATAGTGAATAATAAGTTGAGCACAAATGATTGCTTTCTAAGTTTTCTTTTTTATACCTGGGTCAGCTGTCAGTGAGGGCTGCTCCTTCCTGGTTTTAACATTCTCTGCTTGTTAGTTAGTGAGCAGAGTCTCAAAGCTTAGGCTTTTTAATATTTATATGAGAGCTTGGTATCATTTTCTCAGGAAATTAAAAGATTTGCATAACAGAGAAAGGTAAAAGATTTTGTAGTTATGGTCCTAACAGCTTGCATAAAAGTAAAATTAAAATGTTGTGCTCTGAAAAACTATACTAGATATATTACTGCTTTTTAAAAATTATTTTCGAAAATCGGAAAAGTTTAAAACAATACTTTTGAAGTTGATGTTGGATGTACATACCTTCTCCAGCCCCACCATTAGTGTATTAATAGGGTGTGATTTCTCATTTCTTATACTTCAGAGAGTCTCCTTTATTGAAGAGGGGACAGAGGGATCAGAGAAGATTCTTTAAAAAGTAGAATTTAAAGAAGATTCTTTAAAAAGTAGAATTTTAAAATCAGAGATGGTGATGGAAACAGTGATATTCATCTGGAGAAAGTGGAAGTTGACACAGCACCTCTGGGAACCACTTGGGCAGCTTTGCCAAGAACCTTGATCCATCCCTAGTCAATCATCAGAGATGGGGCGAAGGCTTATGGACATGGGTATCCAAGGAGTAGCATTCATAATAGTGAAGGTTGCGAATAACGCATTCAGCAACAGCACATGGGCTAAGTAAAAAATAATTTTTAATGATGTGGGAAAGTGCTCAATATATTGAGGAAAAAGAAATAATACAAAGTTGTATATAATACATATGGGATGATTCTACTTTAATTTTTACGTATGATTAGAAAGAAATATTTAAGGTGTTAGCATTGGTTCTGTTGTGGTGGTCGGATTATGGGTGACTTTTTGTTTTTTCATTTTCTAAGTTTTCTGTGGTGAGGGAGGATGTGTTAGTTTTATATTTTTTAAGTTGCGGCCAAACTTTTTTTTTCAAAGTTGGGAACATCATTTAGATTCACGTGTTGTAGCCAGGACGAGATAACAGAAAACACAATTTCGAGACAATTAATTCTCCTGTAGACACATTACTGGTTTATTTTTTAATAACAATTTTATTATAATCTTTTTGTATATTAATCTGAATCTTCCCTCTAAAAAAGCAATAAATTAGAAACATCTAACACTTAGCTTTTCTGATACTAGTTTTTGTAACATAATAGTATGCTGTTTGTTGAAAATTCCATTTTATTTATTACATAATTATACACATGCAATGGTTTTATGAAGCTACATTGCCAAATATCATTTTTGCTTCTCTTTAGAGCTTGGCCACTCTCCTGATTACCTCCCAGATCCTTAACCAGGTTGTAGAATCTCTTCTTCCTTATTGGCTCCAAAGGAAGCACCACATGCAGGTGAAGAGGAAGGTGCAGGCTTTAAAAGCAGACATCGATGCTACGTTATATGAACAAGTCGTCCTGGAAAAAGAAATGGGAACCTATTTGGTAAGTTTGAATCTCGTTGAATTAAACATTGACTGAATTCGAATACTCGTCATGTATTGAATTCAATGCATATGAGTGTACTCATGGCCTCAGGTAAGTGCTTTCCAGCCAGTTTCCTTACCATGAACTACTTTACAATGAAAAATACTGTGGTCTTGAGTCTGAAGTCATGCCTAACACCACCAAAGGACGAGGGTGGTGAGAATAGCTGCTTCAGAGATGACGGAGCAAGGGAGAGATGAGATGGCCACAGAGAGGCGACAGCATGGCTTGCTCTTGACGCTTCAAACCCAAATAAAAGATTGCAACCTATCGTTAAAAGTCGAATGCCAATCGAGATTAATTATAATTTAAATTACTTGGTGCTGTTGTAAATATAAAATCGTTCCTTTAAGATAGAACTTATGAGTTATTTTTAGGAACTACAAATAGATCACTGCAGGTTTATAAAACTTAACTATGTATTTAACAAACTTTTATTGAGCCCTGACTATGTTCACTATTTCTCTGTTTGAGGGGAGTTTTGGGGTCATGTTTGCTTTCAGGTGTTGTTTGTTATATCCTGCACATTCCTTCTTGATATGTTATATTCTTCTTAGTGAAATAAGCCCTTCGGTGGCTCACTCAGTGAGGGTTCATTATGTTAAACTTTCTTAGCCTTGTTCTTCATCTCGAATGAATTTGTCTCCTTATTATAAAATTTCTCAGCTGACTTTCATAGTTAGTTTTTCTCACGTGTTTAAGGATTTAGTTTGTATATTCATCTTGAGTAGGAGTCGATTCTCTTTCTCTGCTCACTTCTCCCTGCCTTATTTTTGCAGTTGCCCCACCTTGGGCTTGCAAGTCCCTGGTCCAGGACAAGGTGTTTGTAGCCCAGGTTCTCATCTTGTGGTGACGTTGGGTGTTCTGCAGAACCAGTCACAAAGCCAGTAGGTGGCTTGCTGTTGACACAAGCTGTAGTTCCAGAAGAGCAGCTGTGGCTTTTCTCAGCCTCCTTTCAAGGGCCGAGGACCTTGGTTTGGCTCAGGCACCTGTTTCTACTTCCACTCCAGAGTAGTGGGGTACCCTCTGCTTCCTTGCCTCTCAGGGTACAGACCCTCACCACCTGGGCCTGGCCGGGCTCCTCCTGCTGGTGACTTTGCATTTTGTTTTATTTCTTGCTTATGCAGCTGATTTTCTTGTTTTTGAGTGGTGATACATGTCTTTTGATTAAGATATACATATATGCACTAGCATTTTCTATCATTGTGTCGGGAGAAGAAGGTTTTTCGAAGTATAAACTTACAGCACATCTTGACCACCATGAGCTCATGGCTCAGACACACGTCAACACACACATCAATACCACACACTGCAAAATAACACCTTGGCACACACACTCACATGAAGCATTGAAGAAAAGGAGCACATGGCCAGAGTGTACAGCTGTCTTGCCTAAGTTGGTTGGTTGCTGGCTTTTACTATGGGTTAAATGTTCATTCTAATTCATTTTGGGTCAGAATTCTTTCCTTGCTTCTTCTGGGGAGTGGTATTTCTGGCCAGTTATTTTCTTCCTTTACTCTCTTACAGAAACTAAACTGCAGTCTTGCCCCTGAGTTCTTTATTCCATCCCCTCTCTGTTTATAGAGGCATCATGCACCAGGCCCACCTGGAACCCCTGTGTCTCCTTCTTCCCCCTTCTGCCTGCCCCAATCGTTAGTGACTCTTCTGTTTCAAACCAAGCAAACCCTTCACACCCTCTGCTATTCGTGTCCTGTCTCTTTCCTGCCCTCATAGTTTCTTGAAATAATTCTCCATATCCTTGTCCCCACTTCCCTTCTTCCTGTGACCAGTTAGAATCTGCCTTCAGCTCTTCTTTTTCTCTGAATTATTTGGGCAAACATCACCATCCCCTGAAGTGTCCAAAACAAACTCATGGTCTTCTCCAGATCAAATTCTGCTCCTTTTCCTCTGGCTTCATGAATGGTATTCAGTAATTCAAACAATATGCCTTTCGTCCAAGCCATTTTAATTTATCCAAGAACTGTATGCTAATGAGGTGACACTGTCAGAATCTTAGCTCTTACCTCTTTGGCATCTCTCGACATCCGATACTGCCTTTATGAAGGAAGGTAAGGCAGGCGTTGCTTTTCCCATGTTAGAAATAGGCAGCTGAAGCTCTTTTATTAAACACTTGGTGACCAAATCAGGAACAAGATTCAAGACTCTGTTTTTCCCATTCAGAGTCTTTGTCGTTCAGCACAGGCTCTCTGATGCGATTTCCCTCGTAGGTCCTGGGTGTGTGAGTGAACCCAGGGCTGACGGCGCCACCCCCAACCTGCTTGCATGGCCCTGCCTGATCTTCCCGTTTTCCCCTCCTCATCTACTACAGGCCCCTCCTCTATTCTCCACTGGGGCGGCATCAGATATTTGCTCTTTCAGTTCCTCATATATTTGGAGAGGGGAGATGCTTCGCGTCACATTCGTTCCATGTCATTGTTTGCTATGCACTTCCCCTGGGGTATTTTTTTACTCACTGAAGTCAATGAACTTAGATTTCTGTAGTCTCATGCTGACTACTACTTATGAATCTAAAAACAATGCTGCCAAACTTTGGGAAGCAATTTACCTGAAACTTAAAAAACATTATTATAAAAGTAATACCTACTCTCTCACTCTAGAAAATTTGGAATGTGGAGGACTGAGTAAATAAGGGAAAAGCAATTCTCCATAATGTCGGCACCAGCACTGGGGTGATCCCCTGGGGTCTCCGGACCTGCTCCGCCAGCCGCGGGGCATGGGCTGGGGACTACCTGACTTCACCGTGCACCGCTGTCCCTCCTGAGAACTAAGAGTTTTGCTAAGAGTTTTTGTCGTGAATGTGTTACATTTTATCAAATGCCAGTTTTTTGCTTCCGTTGAGTTTATCATAACATCTCCTTTAATATTTTCATTTACATTAATACATTTCTTAGTGGAACACCATGTTTGCATTTAAATGATTCATTCCACTTGTTCAGTGTTTTTTTTTTAATATACATTGTTGTGTTGAATATGCTGATATTTTATTTAGGATTTTTGTGCCATTTGCTCCAAATTTTCCTTTCTTGGTCACTGAGGGTAGGGTCCCCATGTTGTTTATTACAAAACTCCGTTTCTAACACAGAGCCTGACATTTAGCAGACACTCAGTATAATATTGAATAAAGAACAGTTTCAGGAAGAGAACAGCCCGACCCCCGATGTCTTTGCACTACGTGTGGCTTCACATTCTACTTCCCTTGTCATTCAGATCTGTGCTGAACTGATACCTCAGCACAGGGAGCTCTGAGACATGGCATTCCCCAGGGGTGCTGTGAGGAGCAGGTGGGAGAGATCACATGGAACCTGACACTGTGTTTTCATACATTGAATAAATTAGATATATAAAATTATGATTTTCTCAGAAATACTATAGTGTTCTTAAGAACTGTTTTGTTCTTAACTTTTGAATATGGGTTCTTAGAATTGTCTTAGTTGATCTTAGCCAACTTGCAGCTAATAAGGTAGAGCATGTCTTGGTTAATGTATTTTTATTTTAGTATGTGATTGTTTGCTTTGTTAAGTCTGCGTTTTTTTCCTTGTTGGATTATGTCCCTGGTGTACTAAAGTTACTGACTCAGAAGTGCTCAGAAGCGTAAAAGTGCTGATAAAGTGTCACATGTAAATACCACCACTCTGAGTCCCCTTGTGAGATGGAACATGGCAGGCGGAGTGTGGTGTGGTGCAGGCGTGGCGTCCCTTGGTGCCGGGCGCTAAAAATGCCAGGAGGGCCTCGGCGTGATTCCCGGCGACTGGCCTGTGGCACATCTCAGAGAAATTGTCTGCGCATCTCTGCAGAGGCTCAACCTTTTACTTTATGAGCCCAAACGGCACAATTTTGAAAGCTGAGCATAGGCTATGAGGATTTCTTAAGACCAAATTGTGGTATAAACGATGCAATTGCTGAGATTTTTACTCTTTCCCTACTCTTGATTACTTCACCCTTCAGAGAAATAAATGGCAGCTATAGCACTGGGCATATTTTAAAACCACATCCGTAAGCTGCAACACAACGTAAGGAAATACTTTCTAGGGCCAAATGCAACCAAAGAGTGGTTTAGAAACTGCTCACCACTGAATCCCCAGCCGAACGTCAATTCGGCAGCTTCCAAAGCATGTGTGTTTGGTGTTACTCTTTGGTGAGCCTTGAAAACTGTCAGTGAGACTCACTCAGAATCCCTGGCCTGGGTTTGTGCTTTATCCACACATCCAGAGCATCTGAAAGAGACACTTCCTGCGATTCCCCATACTCTATAATTACGTTTGGGTGTTTTCTATTTTAGTAAAATAATAAAAGAATCTGACTAGAAGTGGAATCTTTTATACTGAAAGTTCTTGGCGACTGAGCCTAAAATGCATATCTTGGTATGAGACTGACTCTGAGATGCAGTAATAATTAATATTCATTTAAAAAAATATTAGCGTTTAATATTGTTTTAAAATATTGTGATGAGTATTTTTCTTAAACTGAAATTGTCATTGCATGTGCACCGGGTGATTATCAGGAGGCCTGAGGATGCTAGATGTTGGCAGGTGTGGCCTTAGGCATCACGAGGGCTGGCTCTGTCACTCAATCACAGCACGACAGAGCGCTGCTCAGCCTCTCTCAGGTCTGGATCAATGTGATATTGTGAACAGCATGAGTCTAGTGAGGCATCTGAGTAACATGTCACTGTGTCCTGTTGAGATGTGGTGATGTTACTCAGGTGACAGCTGTCATCGATGCCCAGGCCTCCTGCTTCAGTGAAGGCTCTTTTGTCCATTTATGAAAGATTACTAACTCACCCCATACTGTTTGCGTCTCTTCTGCCTTAAATTGAAGGTATATAATGACTGTACATAATCCTTTCTTCCTTTGGACTAAACCTAACATATTGGAAAGGTTTCAAACATAGTTTCAGAGAGATTTCTTCATGTTTCTATGGTTTCCTTATTTTCTACTGTGAACTCATTTCTTTGGCTTCTTTGTAACTACTACGTCTGCTATGTCTCTGTGGAGCTTCCGTGTTGCTATCAGCTTCTTTTTTCTTTACTTTTTAAACAAATTTAGACAAAATTTGCATACCACAAAGTTCATTTTTAAATGTACAATTTAGTTTTTTTATTTGTTTTTTAGTAAATTCACAAGGTTGTATAGCCATCACCACTATCTAATTCCAGGACATTTTCATCATCCCCAAACAAATGCAATAACCATTAGCAGTCACACCCTCCCCCAGTCTGGTAGCCTCTAATCTACGTTCTATCTGTGGATTTACCTATTCTGGGCATTTCATATAAATGAATCATATAGTATGTGGACTTTTGTGTCTGGCTTCTTTCACAAGCATAATGCTTTCAAGGTTCATTCATGCCATAGCATGTGTCAATGCTTCATTCCCTTTCATGGTTGAAGAATATTTTGTTGTATGGATAAAGTATAATTGTTTATCCACTTGTCAGTTGATAGACATTTAGATTGTTTCTACTTTTTGGCTATTGTGAATAATGAATGCTTCTATGAACATTTGTGTACAAGCTTTTGTATGAACATACATTACCATATTCTGGGTCATATGTTAACTTTATGCTTAACTTTTTGAGGAACTGTTTTCAAAAGCAGTGATACCAATTCTGCATTTCAACCAGCTGTATATGAGTGTCCCATTTTTTCTACGTCCTCACCAATACTTATTATTTTAATAATAGCCATCCTAGTAGGTAGGAAGTAGAATTTCACTGGGGTTTGATTTGCATTTTCTTAGTGCCTAAATATATCGATCATCTTTTCATTTGCTTTTTGGCCATTTGTATCTCTTCTTCGGAGAAATAAATATTTATATTCTTTGCCCATTTTTAATTGGATTACCTGTCTTTTTATTATTGAGTTATAAGATTTCTTCATATATTCTGAATATAAATTTCTTATCAGATACATGATTCGCAAATATCTCCTCCTGTTCTGTAAGTTATCTTTTTATTTTCTCAGTAGTAGTCTTTGATGCACAAATGTTTTTAATTTTGATGAAGTCCAATTTCTTTCTTTTTTTGTTACTTATGCTTTTCGTGTCATATCTAAGTAAATCATTCCTAATCCAGGGTCAGGAATATTTACTGTTCTATTTTCTTCTAAGAATTTTATAGCCTTAGCTCTTACATCTCTGATCCATTTTACATTAATGTTCGTAGATAGTGTGAAGAGGGGGTCCCAGTTCATTCTTTTGCACGTGGATATCCCGTTGTTGCAGCACCATTTGTTGAAAAGACCATTCTTTCTGCATTGAATGATCTTGACGCCCGTGTTGAAAACCATAGGACTGTATGCATATGGGTTTGTTTCTGTTCTATGCCAATACCACATTGTCTTGATTACTGTAGCTTTGAGTGGGTTTTCAAATCATGAAGTGTGATTTCTCCGACTTGCTTTTTTTTTTTTTTTAAGATTACTTTGGCTGTTCTGGGTTTCTTGCAATTCCGTTTGAATTTTAGGATTATCTTGTCCATCATTTCTATAAAAAAAAATACTACTGGAATTTTGATCAGAATTGTACTGAATCACTTCGGGGAGTATTGCCATCTTAACATTAAGTCTTCTAATCCGTGAACATGGATTGTCTTTCCACTTATTTAGGTCTTTTTAATTTCTTTCAGCAGTGATTTATAGTTTTCAATGTATAAATCTTACACTCCATTTGTTAAATTTATTACTGTTTTGTTCTTTTTCTGTTATTGTAAATAGAATTTATTTCTTAATTTCATTTTCAGATTGTTCACGGTGTATAGAAATACCATTGATTTCTGTATATTGATTTTGTATCCTGCAAAGTTACTAAAGTTGTTTATTAGCTCTAATAATTTTTTGTGGGGTTTTTAGGGATTTTTGTATATAAGATCATGTCTCCTGCAAATAGAAATAGTTTTACTTCTTTTCTGCTCTGGATTCTTCTTCTTTTTTTTTTTCTTGCTTAATCGTACTGACTAGAACCTTGAGGACAAGAACTTGAGAACAGACATCCTAGTCCTTTTCCTGTTCTTGTGGGGAAGCTTTCAGTTTTCCCCCATTAAGTCTGATGTTAGCTGTGAGTGTTCGTAGATGCTGTTTATCAGGTGAAGGAAACTCCCTTCTGTTACTCGTTTGTTGAGTTTTTTTTTTTTTAAATCATGAAAAGGTTTTGGATTTTGTTTTTGTGTCTATTGAAATGATTGTATATGTTTATATATATGAAAAGTATATATATAAATATAGTCTTTATTCTATTAATATAGTGTATTACATTGATTGATATTCATATTTTGAACCAACCTTACAATTCTGGGATAAATCTCTCTTGATCACAGTGTATAATCTTTTTAATATGTTTCCGTATCCAGCTTGCTAGTATTTTATTGAGGATTTTTCCATCTCTGCTCAGAGGTTGTTGGTCTGTATTTTTCTTTTCTTGTGATATCTTTGTTGGTTTTGGATTAAGGTTATACTGGCTTTGTGGAATCAGCTGGGAAGTGTTTTCCTGCTTTTGGAACACTTGGGGAAGAATTGGTTTTTAATTCTCCTGTAAGTGAGTGATAGAATTCACCAGTGCAGGTGTCTAGGCCTAGGTTTTCTTTGTGAGAAGTTTTTGATCACAGACTTAATCTTTTTACTTAAGTTCTGCTTAGGTGTTCTATTTCTTCTTGTGTCACTTTTGATAGTTTGTGTCATTCTAAGAATTTACCCATTTCATCAAGGTTATTTAATGTTACTCTTGGCACACAATTTTTATGGTATTTTTTTTTAGAGATCTCCCCACTTCCACCCCCTGTAAGATTAGTAGTAATGTCCCCTCTTTCATTTGAATTTTCTCTTTTTTTTCTTGCACAAACTAGGCAATGATTTGTCAATTTTGTTGATCTTTTCCAAAAAAACAACTTTTGCTTTTATTGTTCTTATTGTTTTTCTATTCTTTGTTTTACATTTCACTGTAATCTTTATTATTTATTTCCTCTGCTTACTTTAGATTTAGTTTACTCTTCTTTTTCTAGCTTCTTAAGGTGAAGTTTTCAGTTACCTTGAGGTCTTTTTCTTTTTTAACAAAGGCATTTGCAGTCATAATTTCCCTCTGAACACTGCTTTCACAGCATCCCATGAGTTTTAGTATGTTATATCTTCAGTTTCATTCATCTCAAAAGTATTTCCTAATTTTTCTTTTGATTTCCTCTTTGAGTTATTTTTTTAAGGAGTACGTTGCTCAATTTCTACATATTATGTGAATTTCCCAAATTTCCTTCTATTATTGATTACAAATTTCATTCCATTGTGGTTGGAGAAGATACTTGGTATGATTTTTAAGCCTTTTAAATTTCTAGAGATTTGTTTTATGGCGTAACATACCATCTATCCTGCAGAATGTTCCATGTGGATTTAAGAAGAATAAATATTGTTGGGATGAGTGTTCTGTAGATGTCTATTAGGTACCCGTTTTTGTGTTAGGGCACGCCTTCAACAGTAAGCAGGAAGTTTAAAATTCTGCGTTAGCATTTACTTTCTGCTTGAGCAGAGCCTCACTGTTGGTCAGAGGTGAGATCTTAGAGCCTTCTCAAGTCTTTCTTAGGCTTATGCATGATCCTGTGCATGGGCTTGGTCATCTCAATTCCCAGGAGAATGTTGGAGCTTTTCAAAAACGCTTGTGGACCGGTCATTTCACAGCTTTTCTCTTTGAGCTCCTTGGCTAATCTACTGTTTGCCCCAGCTGCAACCCTTCACTTCGGACAGGCCGATGTTAAAACATTCATCTGACATTCCTGGGGAGAAGTTTTTAGCACTGGGAGAGACTCAGTGAGGTTGAACAAAGAAAAAGCCTTTTCGGTGGCGTCTAACAGGGAACCAGTAGGCAGGTCATATAATGACTTCCCTTTGGAAATGTGGCTTTCCATGTCCTCCAGCCCCACTCTGCTCCCTCTGGTACTGAGGATGCATGTTATGTTTCAAGGCTGCTGCAGCACTGGGGAGTAGGAGATGAGGCTAAATGAAAATGCCACAAGATCGAGCTAGTTTTCTTAACTAAATGCTGCCCAGATTGCTGCAAGCCTTTGGTTAATTTCCAGAGTACTGAAAAAATTGTTTCTGATAAATGTTGCCTTTTTGTTGATGTTGCTTTTATGGAGGGGTGAGCTTCTGGAGGTCCTGACTCTACCATTTTCGCTGGCATCACTACCATCAGTTTTTTAAAGGAGGGTTAGGGACTGAGATACTGGGGCGCCCATGATGTGAGGGGACCGTCATATAAGATTTCTAACAGTGATGCCACATCATTGATTGTTTTCTTGGTCAAGGGTAAACATCTTTAGCTTTGCTGTCGTTTACCTTAGAAAAAGTGTAATAATTCAATGATTTGATGCAAGATGAGTGACTAAATCATTTTTTCATTCCTTATTTTAGGGACCTCAATATAAAATTGCCTTTGAATTTAAGTAAATTCTATTGTTGAGAAGAAGGAATTGGGAGAAACTCTGAGATTGTTTTTGCAGGAGGGTTAAAGGCTGATGCCATGGATAGTATTGCAAAAGGTTATTCCTATTATATGACATTAAAACAATGCCTGTTTTCTCGTGGTTCACATTTTCAGGGTACCTTCGATGATTACTTGGAGTTGTTCCTGCAGTTTGGTTATGTGAGCCTTTTCTCCTGTGTTTACCCATTAGCAGCTGCCTTCGCTGTGATAAATAACTTCACTGAAGTTAATTCAGATGCCTTAAAAATGTGCAGAGTCTTCAAACGTCCATTCTCCGAACCTTCAGCCAGTATTGGAGTATGGCAGGTAATTATTTGAGAAAAAAATTATTCCTTTAAAAGAAATAGCAAAATGAGGCATTGCGATTAATAAAAAGCCCTAAGATTGATTTGGGAAAACTGGATTTTATCCTTGCTCTGCCACAAACTAGCCATGTGACTTCAGATAGTCATAACTTTCTCTGGGCCTTACTTTTCTTATTTTTAAAATTGGGGGTCGGGGTGAGAGAGGTAAAATATAATCTCTATGACTCCTTTCAGGTGTAAAACTTTGACAGTGTTCTAGGAGAGTGGCCAGCCGGGACGTCACTCACTGGGTGCAGAGTCAGTGGTGATCACATGGGGAGCTTGGACTTTCACTCCTACCTGGCAGTAACGTGGTTCCCTTTTCAGTCTCTGCTGGGTGGTCTCAGAGAAAGCCTAGTGGAGAGTCAGGACTTTCACCACCACCCAGGACAGTAGAGGCCACATGGGAGCACAAATGAGGCACTCGTACTTCTCTCAACAAAGGAGGTATCAGCAGGTCTAATGGGAAGCCAGAAATCTCACCACTGCCCAGCAATAAGCAGCACCCCACTCTCTTCCTTGGGTGTCGGTGGTGTCCAAATGAAGAACCTGGACGTGTAACAAGATATCGACCCCCTTTCTCATGCTGCAGTGGTATCTGAGGAACCAACTAAAACAAAAGGTTTAAATAAAATCTAGAGTCTTATAGCACCCAGAACATTCATGTTTCTATTAAAAAATCACTTGTCATATGAAGAATCAGGATGATACCAAACTGAAAGAAAAAAAGACAGCAGATGCCACCACCAAGATGACATAGATATTAGAAATGTCAGGCAAAGATTTTAAAGTAGCCATGATAAAAATGCTGCAGCCTGCAATTATAAACATACCTAAGACAGATGAAAAAATAGAAGGAATTAGAATATTTCAACAAAGAAATAAAAGCCATAAAGGAGAATCAAATGAACATTTTTGGAGTGGAAAATATAGTAACTGAAATAAAAACTCAGTGGCAGGGTGCAGTAGCAGAATGGAAGGGATAGAGGAAAGAATCAGGAACTGGAAAATAGAACTATAGAAATTCCCTGATCTGAACAGGGAGAAAATAGACTGAAAAAGTAAAGATAGTCTCAGAAATCTGTGACCTAACAAAAAATCTAACACAGCTGTGATTGGAGTTTCAGAAAGAAAGGAGAAAGAGGGAGGGGCCAAAAAAGTACTTGATGTTATAATGGCCAAAACTTTTCAGATTTGGCAAGAGACCTAAAACTACAGGTTCAAGAAGTCAAGCGAATCCTAAACAGGATAAACGCAAAGAAGTCCGTGCCAAAACACATCATAATTACACATCTGAAAACTAAAGACAAAAAAAATTTTTAAAGTACTAAGAGAGAAATAGCATTTTTAGGGGAAAAACAATTAGAATTACAGCCAATTTCTCATTAGAAACCATGGAGGCCAGAAGAAAGCACGACAGTATTTTCCAAGTGCTTAAAGAAAAGTACTGGCAATACAGAATCTTATATTCAGAGAAAATATCCTTCAGGAGTGAAGAGGAAATCAAGACACTCTCAGAGTGAAACTAAAAGGATCATCTGTTGTCAACAGACCTATCCTAAAAGTATGACTAAAGTTCTCTAAGGAAATGTTGAATGTAGGAATCTGGGAGCATTAGGAAGAAAAAAACAATGATAAACAAAAATACAAGTAAATACAATAGATTTTCCTTCTCTTTGAATCTTTAAAGTTACGTTTGATAGTTGAAACAAACAAAACCACTAATGATTCTAAATATATGTAGAGAAAATATTAAGAAACTAAGAATTGTATTATAAATAGGTAATGGTAAAAGGTAAGATTTCTATATTTCACTTGAACTGATAAATGACAACATAAGTAAACCGAAAAAAAGTATACATATATAAAATATATGTATATAGTGTATATATATGAAACATACCTAGAGCAACCACTAAAAAGTTATACAAAAGATACACTCAAAAACATACATAAATCAAAATGGAATACCAAAAAATGTTGAGGTAACCCACAATAAGACAAGAAAAAGAAAACATAAATGAAACAACAGGGAACAAACAGAAAAAGAAATGGCAGGCTTAAGTCCTAGCATATCAATAGTTACATTAACTGCAAAGAGTCTGAAGTCACCAGTTCAAGACAGAGGTTGGCAGAGTGGATTAAAACACATAACCCAACTATATATCTATAAGAAACTCAGTGCAGATATAATGATATAAGCAGATCGAAAGTAAAAGGATAGACAAAGATATATATGGAAATACTAATCAAAAGGAAATAGGTGTGGCTATATTAATAGTTAAAGTAGACTTCTGAGCAAAGAAAATTACCAGAGAGGAACATTCTGTGATGATAAAAGGGTCAAATTACCAAAAAGATTTAGTAATCTTAATATGTATGTACCAAACAAAGTTTAAAATATGTGAACCAAAAACTTAATAGAACTGAAAGGAGAAATAGATAAATCCACAAGTTTTGTTGGAGACTTCAACATCACTTTTTAAACAACTGACAGAACACTGTATAGAAAATCAGCAAGGATATAGAAGAACTCACCAACACCATCAAATAACAAAATCTGTTGATGTTATAGAACATAGTATTCAACAACACATATGTTTTTCAAGTGCTTACAGAACATTCAATGAGATAGACCATCTCTTGGGACATAAAACAAACTTTATGATTTTTAAAGAATTGGAATCATGCACAGTATATTTTCGGACCATGATGGAATTACACTAGAAATCAATAACAGATAACAGAAACATCCCCAAACACTTGAAAACTAAACACATTTGTAAATAATCATGGATCAAAGAGAAAATGTTAGGTGAAATCAAAAGATACATTGAACTGATTGAAAATGAAAATATATCAAAATTTGTGAGACATATCTACAGCAGTGCTGAATGCATACACTGGAAAAGAAGAAAAGTCTCAAATCAATAATCTAAGCTCCTACTCAAGAAACAAGAAACAACAAAATAAACCCAAAACAAGCAGAAAGAAGATAATGATAAAGAGTAAGAGTTGTTTGTAATAACAACTAATGCCCACCAATAAGGAAATGGTTAGATAAATTCTGATACATCTGTGTGATGAAATACTTAAGCAGTTGTGACAAAGAATGAGGGGAGTCTTTGAGTATGACACAGAATATCCTCCAAGACATTTTAAGTGACAATAGCAAGGGGACCGACAATGTGTATTATGCTGAGAAGAGAGTAAGAAAGTATACAAGTTTGCTGGTATTTGCATACAAAGTATCTAGAAAGCTACATAAGAAAAAAATAACTGATTATCTTGGAAGAACAGGAGCTGGCAAGGGGGAGAAAGACAAATGTGTGATTTTTTGAACTATGGGAATATAATTATAATAAACAAATTAAAATTTTAAGCAATTTAAAGAGAAGATAAAGAAAGTCCTAAGTAGATTTGTTGTCAAGAAAACTGGAAAAAATAATCAGATTACACAAAGGATTCTTAAAATATAAGTAAGATGATAGAAATTCTCCACTGGACAAGATTTTATTAAGTTTGAGCTCAATCATGTTTTGCTTTTTTAAAAATCTGTATTTCTAGTACTAATTGTATTTCTTGCAATGAGTAGGTAAGTTATTCAGTAGTGTTGTACATAAGGAAAGGAAGGGAAGGAAATGGAAGTGAAGGGAAGAGAAAAGGGGGAAGGAAGAAAAGCGAGCAATGGTCACACCATGCCACACGGTCCACTCCAGGGGACCCCGCATCAGAGTCTGTTCGATAGGTCTCAGTGGGGCCTGGCGTCTGTGTTTTTCTGAAGTTCTACAGGCGACTTGGGAAATGCTGCCAAAGGGAGGCCATTGTGACTAGTGCCTCAAGTACAGCTGAACCAGATGTGGTGTGTGATCTGTAGAAGGATAATTTCTCAGAATAAGTTCTATTTGAAATCGTGTTAAATGTGATTTTCTCTAGTGGCCTAACTTCAGATTCCCTTTAGATATGAGTAGAGTAACTTTAGCAGCGTACCCTTCTAGGATGTATCCCAAATACATCCTGGCCACCTCCTATTGGAAAGGTAGAATATACTGCTTGGGGATATTTAAGGCAAAAGTATCTCAAATACCTCCTAACAGGATTTTTTTTTTTTTTAGCTAAAGAAAATAAGGCATTCTAGAAAAAAAGTTTAAAATGTACTTGGAATATTTAGAACTAAAGAAAGGCTTTTTCCTTGATTTTGGACAATACGAGAAAGGATGAGGAAATATGGAAGCAGCGATTGCGGTGTTTAATTTCATGTTCTCTTTTCTTTTAGTTGGCTTTTGAAACAATGAGTGTTATATCTGTGGTCACCAACTGCGCTCTGATTGGAATGTCTCCACAAGTGAATGCGCTCTTTCCAGAGTCAAAAACAGACCTCATTTTGATTGTAGTAGCAGCAGAGGTAAGTGAAAATTTAAACCTGTTTTAAATAGTTTCTTCATCAGATGGCTTCATTATTCTAAAGCAGTGATGTCCCTGGCTCTCAGTGACTGGCAATTTAGCAACATTTACCAGTAAGAAAGCAAAACGGTTCCGGTGATGGGAGGACGTGAGGGTTGAGGCCGTGCGTTCCTGGGTATCGCCTGTGTGTGAAAAATAGTCACCATGGTGCAAACAGGAAAGTGATTTTTCCAGCCATTGTGCTGGTCCGTCCAGTGCTGAGTAGATAAATCCTATATGAAATAGAATTCTGTAGATTTAATGTTTTTTAAAATCTATTCTGGGCATCTGTCACTTCTACTTTCTCAAGCAAATAAATCCTAAGAGATGCTTTTTGAGAATGATTCAAGTCTCATTTGCAACAGGTATGGAATTCATCATAAAACACTCTAAAACTCCAAAGTGTACTGTAATGTGTAGGAGGACTCATAATTTCACAAAGTACAAGCTAGCTGTCCTAGGTTTTCGTTTTATCATATTTCTGAATATGGATTACTGTAACATCTTGAAAATGAAGCACTTACCAATCACACATGGAAGAATTTGCAAGAATTTTTTTGTTGCTAGTGGTTATGGTTGTCAGGAATATTGTGACCTTAAAAATATTGCAATACTTAAAAATAGAACAGTCGTAAAAATTTATTAAAGCAAAATTTAGAAGGATCATAGAGCAGTGGTGACTCATATATCTAAGGCCTCAGGACTCATGGCTGACCAGAAATCCTGAACTTGTACATTTCCAGTAGTGGCTAAAGAAATATATTCTGCTTTGCTCTATTTGCTTTTTTTACCATATTTAATAGGAATCAGTGTCCACCATCGATGCTATATGTAGAATATGCACTTTGGGGAATGATTTTAGACAGCCGTGAGTAGGAGGGGAAAGAGAATGGCTTTGACAGATAAAAGTAGGCCTGTTTTGAATTTTATGAATTGGATAGGCTTTTGGAGGGCTATTTGTAAGGCTAGTTTATTACCTGTGGAAATGTGAGAACAGAACAGAGGCACTTAGACAGCAGGTGGCCGGGCTGAGTGTACCTTCTTGATCTAGGCTGTGGCCCTGAACTTTGCAGATCTAGGAACTTGTCTTTGCCAGTACATCCAAATCTAATTAAGCTTTTGAGACTGACTTACACTTAAAACTAACAAGACTCACAAGGGACCAACCAGAGTGCCAGGTAGTTAATTTACCAGAAGGAGATACTTTTCCAATGACCGTGACCACCAGCATTGAAGTAAAAGTGGAATCGGTTATCAGGTTTCCTGGTAAATTTGGAACCAGATCAAGAGGAGTGTAATAGTCTTGAGAGACACAGAAAACCCGAAAACCATCCCTGCCCCAAACCAAGCAGAGCCGTGTTGTGACACAGAGCTTGGTGTCCGTCACCAGCTTCTGAGCAATGCCGGATGAGTTCAGTACTGCCCGCTTGTCGATTTTGCCTTCAGTTTCTCAGGATTTCTGGCTGGTCCAGTCTTCTGTATATTCCCATTGATCAGGCTACTCCTTCTTTTGTATTGGTGATCATCTTAACCAGCTATCTAGGGCCCAGTTCTCCTTACTTCATTTGGGAGATTTCCCGGCCCGTGGGACTGTCCTGCGGATGGCTGATGGCAAGTGTTGCAGGCTGGTTTTGCTAATCTAATCTTCACAGATTCACTTAATCTGTAAATTTTAGGGGATACTTTTGTTGTTGCTTCTAGGTTCTAACCCTTATGCCTCCTCTCAAGTTTTTTGTTGTTGTTGTTTCTTCATATAATATTAAAACATCTGTTTTACCATTGATATCTAAACTGGTTTCTTAGACTACAGCAGAAGTTAAGTCTCAAAAAAATCCTTATGAGGAAAAACCTTGGGCTATCCACAGAAAATTTAAATTATTACCCTGTAATTGTGATTTTAATTTTTATTTAAGCTTTTTATTTTGAAAGAATTATAATTTAGAGAAAGTTAAAAAGATAGTACCGAGTTCCCATGCACCCTCCACCTAATTTGTCCCAATCTTACGTAACTGTCAGATGCTGTCAAATCCAAGAGTTGACATTGGTGCAATGTGTGTGTATTTCTTTGCCATTTTATCACATGTATAGATTCATTTAACTACCATCCCCAGACACATCTCCATCACCGTAAAGATCTCCCCCCTGCTGCCCCCTAATAGTCACACCTACCCCTCAACCCACCATCCCTAACCCTTGTCAACCACAAATCTGTCTCCATGTCCATAATTTTGTCATTTCGAGACTGTTCTACAAATGGAATCATACAGTGTGTAAACTTTTCTTTTGTAATTTCTGTTATGGATTGAATTGTGTCTCCCCAAAAGATACGTTGAAGTCCTAACCCCCAGCACCTCAGAATGTGACCTTATTCAGAAGTGGAGTTGTCGCAGGTGCAATTAGTTAAAATGATCCAGGAGTAGAGTAGACCCTTAATCCAGTATGGCTGGCGTCCTTATAAGAAGAGACGAGACACAAACAAAACACAGGGGAGAATTGTGCCATGTGATGAGGGAGGTAGACGCTGAAGCTCTTTAGCTGCAAGCCAAGGAACACCAAGGGTTGCCATCAACCACCAGAACACAGGAAGCGCCAAGGAAGGATTCTCGCCCACTTTTCAGAGGGAGCATGGTCCTGCTAACACCTCGATTTCAGACATCTGGTCTTCAGACTGTGGGACTATCAATTTCTGTGTTTTAAGCCCTCCAGTTCATGATACTTTATGATGGCAGCCCTTGGCAATCAATACAGTATCCATTATGTTTGAAGAACTTCCTTTAGCCTGTCTTTAAGGGTAAGTCTGCTAGTGACAGATTCTCTTAGCTTTTCCTTATTTGAGACCTTCTTTTTCTTCTTTCATTTTTGGAAGATAGTTTCACTAGACATAGAACTTGTGAATTATTGTTCTTTCCTTTTGGCAATTGAAAAATATTTTGGTATTTCTTTCTAGCCTCCATAGTTTTAGAGGAGAAATATGCTGTCATTCAAACTGGTGTTCTGTACATAATGTGTCCTTTACTCTGGATGCTTTCAAGTTTTTTTTTCTTTATCTTTAGTTTTCAGAAGTTTAATTATGCTGAGTCTTAGTGTAGATTTATTTGGGTTTATTCTGTTTGGGATTTGCTCAGCTTCTTAGATCTGTAGGTTTATTATTTCACCAAATTTGGGAAATTTTCAGCTATTATTTCTTCAAATGCCCCCTTTTTTACTTCCTTCCTTCCTTCCTTCCTTCCTTCCTTCCTTCCTTTCCTTCTTCCTTCCTTCCTTCCCTTCCTTCCAATCCATCCATCCATCCATCCATCTAGGATTCTGATGTGATATGAATGCCAGTCTTTTGTACTGGTCCCTAAGGCTCTGTTCAGTTTTTTTTTTTTTTTTTCAGTTTCTCTCTGTTGTTCAGATTGGGTCCTCAAGTTCATTGATTCTATCCTATGTCACTTCCACTTTACTACCGAGTTTTTACAAATTTCTGTTATTACATTTCATATCTATAATTTCCATTTGGTTCTTTTTTATGTCTTAGTCAGCTTAGGCTGCTAATAAATAAGATGATGTATTTCTCATAGTTCTGAAGTCTGGGAAGTCCAAGATCAAGGTGCTGATAGATTCAGTTCTTGGTAAGAGCCTTCCTCCTGGCTTGCAGACAGCTACTGTCTTGCTGTCTGGTGTGTTTTTTCTAAGGCCACTAATCCCATCATGGGGATCCACTGTCTTGACCTTATCTCAACCTAATTACCTTCCAAGGCTCCACCTCCTAATGCTTCATCATATGGATTGGAGGGAGATACAAACATTCAGTCCATAACATGGCTGCCTTAAACCCTTCTCAGATGATTCCAACATCCATCTTATCTCGTACTGGTGTCTACTGATTGTATCTCCTCAGTCGAGTTGAGATTTTTCAGGTTCTTGTTATGATGAGTGGGTTTTGATCGAAACTTGGACATGTTGGGTATTGCTATGAGACTCTGGGTCTTACCTAAACCTTGTGTTTTTGCAGGCCTCCTTTGACACCACTCAGTCTGGTGTGAGGATAAGGGGGATGGTGTGTCCCCTGTTACTGCCAATTGGTGGTGGAGGTCTAGGATCCTCACTTGAATTCCATTGTCACCTGGTTGGAGGGGGGTCTTCATTGCTGCTGCACAGGGTGGGAGTTCTGGCCCCTTTCTAAGCCTCACTGATACCTCTCTCGCTGGGAGGGGTGCACGTACTCATTACTGCTTCCCACCTGGCCTCCGCGGACACTACGAAAGGGGATGGCCTCCCTACTGTTGGTGGCAGTGAAAGTTCTGACTCTCCACTAGACTTCCTGTGACACAGCCCCACTAGGGAGCAGAAAGGGAATTCATTGCTGCCAGGTGGGGGTGGAAGTCCAAGTTCTGTATGTAGTTTCCAACTGACAAGGTGGCGGGTATGCTTGTTACCATTCAGCGGGAGTGGAAGACTGGACTCCCTACCTGGCTTTCTCTGCTGAGATTAGGCTCCTTGTTATAGGCTGGCGAGAGCCTTTGGGAATTTGCTGGTCTGAGGGGCAGGTGGAGCCACAGTATTTCTGTGGTGTTTGGCTGTAGCAGAGTGGTTCTTGTCTAAAATTTTCTATCTAGCTAGATAGCCAGTCCCTTTTTCTGTCCTTTCTCTAGAGAGATTGGGCTTTTCTTCGCTTGGCTGTGTGTGCGTGTGTGTGTGTGTGTACCCATTTTCATTTCTGGGTTGCCAGTTTCCTCAGCACTTAATCTGGACTATATGAAGTAAAGAGAAAACCCTAGGGACTCACTCCCATCTTGTTTCTTTGGTCCCGGGTCCCTAGTCAGTCTGCTTTCTTCTTTCTACCTTTCAGAGTTTTCTAATGTTTATTTTATATATGGTGTCTGTGGTTTTCAGTTGTGCTTAGCAGGTGTAGTAGTGAAAAGTACTTTTGCTGTTTTCAGAAGCAGAAGACCTCATTTTCTTTTTATTAACCTTTTTTATCTCTTCAGCATAAGACCGTTGCTCGTACAAAGTCCTCTCTTTGGGCCTGGTTCATTAGAT
Source organism: Pteropus medius (assembly GCF_902729225.1). Lineage (NCBI taxonomy): Eukaryota > Metazoa > Chordata > Mammalia > Chiroptera > Pteropodidae > Pteropus > Pteropus medius. Next base: position 16,737,643 of record NW_024349803.1, on the reverse strand, counting down.
TTAGCTCAGATATCGCTGGGCTCCCAGGCCTTTCGATGCCTCTATCTTGGTTAGATCTTTCTGTTCGATTCATGATGCCTTGTATTTGTCTCCTCCGTGACATTTATCCCATTTAGAAGCCTTGCACCCTCTTGTAGGTTTATTTATTCAATATCTGTCTCTCCTGTGAACTGTCAGCTTCATGAGAGCAGGTCGATGTCCACTCTTCATCTCAGTAAACAAGACCACTCCCTAGAATAGTAAAACACGGTAGGTATGCAGTTCATTGTTTAGATGAATGTTAAACTAATAAATTAAGCTATTAGGAAATGGGCATTTTAGTTTTTCTTATTTAAAAAGGAAAAATGGATATTATTCCTTTTTTGATAACTTCATATTCAGTATTAATTATGACTTCATGTTAGTTTATAATATTTCCTAAATTTTGCTAAGAGAACACAAGGTGGCAAGTGTTCCTCCTGTTTATCTGTTTATTCTTTAATTAAATTACACTCAATATTGAGAGCTGGTGTGTATAATCCTGAATCTGGTGCTAAAGGAAGACAAAGCCGTCGTTTTATTTTTGTCCTCAAGAACTCTGCTTCTAAATGTAGTTGAGAAGATATGCATATTTAACACACAATAATACACACACACACACACACAATACACACACACGTATAGTACATTTACAAGAGATGCAACTAGGCAGTATAAACGATGTACCAAGTGAATGGCCTGTGATAACACTGGAGGAGATATCCACAAATTTCATCCAAAAGCAGCAGTCCTGGGACCTCTGCAGCTTATTTTGGGAATGCCTGGATGTGACCTAACCTTGATTTCTCAGAGCAGTTTGAAAGGTATTCTTCCATCCTGGCAGAGACTTGTCACTGCAAATTCTGATCCCATTGTGAGCTACTCCTAGCATTAAGTTAGGGGTACCTGACAACCTAAAGGATGAGAGACAAAAGCACAGCCATGGGCTGATTTGGTGTCTGTCATGACATAGAAAAAAAGGTGTTTTTCTTCTTAAAACTAATCCACATGAGCCAGAATGCAGCAATGTTTTAGATTATTTCATTACTTCCTAGACTTAGACCTCTAAACATGAAGTATTTCCTTTGGTTACCAAGGCTAAATACAAGAGCAGAGTGATTCTTTTGGTGTGCATGTATTTTTTATGAGGAGATAACTATAATGATATCGATGGTAATTAATATGGAGATAATTACTAATATGGAGCTAACCCAGAGTAAGTCAGAGGAAGGGGTGAGCGTGAGGGGTGTGAGGAGGTTGTAATAACTGCACGTGTGCTGCTCTTTCAGTTTCTCTGTTTTTAATTGTGGTTCAGTGTACGTAACATAAATTCACCATTTTAGCCTCTTTTAAAATTTTTAATTGTGGTAAAAAACACAATCATATGAAATGTACCCTCTTAACTGTTTTTAAGAGTCTTGCACAGTGGCATTGATAAATACATTCACATTGTTGTGTATTCATCACCACCATCCATCTCCAGTCTTCCCAGATCATTTGTTCAAAAGTCAGTCCTTTCCACGATGAGTGATCTTGGCACCCTTGTTGGAAATCATTTGAACATATATGTGAGGGTTTATTTCTAGGCTCTTTGTTCTATTCCGTTGGTCTATATATCTATACTTTTTTAAAACCATTTTATTAAGGTATGATTGACATACAAAAAACTGTACATATTAATGTATAAAGCTTGATGAATTTGGAGTAATATCTATCTATTATACATATTTAATGTATAAAGCTTGATGAATTTGGAGTAATATCTAGTAATAACTAATATCTATCTTTATGCCAGTACCATACTGCTTTGATTACCGTAGCTTTGTAATAAGTTTTGAAATCAGGAAGTGTAAGATGCCGAACTTATTCTTTTCCAAGATTGTTTTGGCTATTTGCTTGTGTGTTTGTTTTAAAGTATTTGTAGTAACTATAGCTATTTATTTTCTGATTTTTTTAAACTATTGATCAAAAGTTGTGTTATATTGGCACAGAGTGGTATTAAAATTCTCTTTTTCTATCACTTTAGTATATTTAAAGATTTATTTTTACTTTGTTGACTTTCGTACATTTTAGAGGACCCTAGCTTTGGTTTCTAAATTGAGAATTTTGTGTATCGGAACAAAGTCAAGCTCAGAGAAAGTGTTAGAAATAACCAAAAAATTAGTAAATTAGACAGTTTTATTCTAGTATTGCTAAGACCTGTGCTGAATGCCATCTGGTCTTGTAATGAATCCAAAAAGTGAAAAGTTTATGAATAAATTAGAAAATATAAGTTTTTGGTTTATTATCTTGTAAGTTTGAAAAATCATACTGAAATTCTAATTCAGACTGTTACAGAAAATTCATCAAAATTATCAGTGGATCAAATTAACATGTTTCTGTTTATAGGATTTTTCTCTTTGATCTTCAGTGTCTTTTCAAATAGGGGAGTAAAATTTAAAATTATATTTTATTCTCTATTTTTTTCCTGCAGTCTGGATAAAGTTTTAGTTTTTATTGACTTTAAAAAATGTTTGCTAGTAGCATATCAAATAAATAATGTCATGTCTTACTTTCCTATATTCATTTGTGGCCCCTAAAAGAGTAGAAATTTCATTAATTCAAAAAGCCATGATAAATAAGCCATAAATATATATAAAGTAAATTCTTGTGTAAACTTAACATCTGATGTAAAAAGCAGTTTATTTTATTTTAAAGGTTTTTTTCCCCTCTAAAGTAAGTTAACATCTAAAGTACATTTATGTGATTAGAATTTTTTTAAAAAAGAAGACTTAGAAAACATAACAATTTTATAAAGTTGATGTTGAGAGTAGTGTTCTCATATTTAAATTGTGGATATTGATAATTTTGATAGCTTTTATGGTTCGCATTTTGAAGCCAGGAAACTGTAATTATTATTTATGTTTTTATTATTTAAGTGTTTTTTTAACTTGATTTAGTGCAACATAAAATCGAGTAAAAGGCAAAAATGATCATTACCTTATGCTAGTAACTGTCATGTATTACAACTTTTGTGTATTTACTGCCATCTAGTGTTGCCTTTTAAAACTAATATATCTTCACCTTAAAAAAATTAAATTTATTAGGATAACATTGGTTAATAACATTTGTAAATTTCAGGTGTATAACTTTATAACATCTGTGTACTCTAATGCGTGTTCACTTTATAGACTGATCAAGAGTAGAATAGCCTACCAGTGTATGAAACAATAGATGGAACCATATGAAAATGCCATTTTCTAGCTTTAAAATAGTCAAATATTGTCAGTGTCATAAAGCCCAGCCCACAGGATTAAATCAGCATCCAAATAATTTCTCTTAAATAGTAATCATCACCCTCACTTTTGAGACAAATTTAATTCAGTCCGTAATTTCAAGCAAAGAATCACTTTAAATGCAGGACTATGTGGAGATTTCCAAAACCTAAAAAATAGAAATGTCCTAAAATCCTCTAAAAATTGAATGTTTGATAATATTTCATTTTAACATTTAATGCATTTACAGTTTTATTTTAATTCTAAATTTGGCAAGATGTATCAGTCAGACATATTGAATACTAACAGTTCACCTACTAAAAGCTGTTCTTTTTCTAAGGTGCAAATGAATTAACTCCTCACCCCAGAAGTTACACTGCATTTCTAATCATCAGTTCTTAGTGACCAGCAAGCAGTCGGCACCGTGCATGGTTAATTGGTAGTTTTAAAAATATCACTTAATTGCAGTTTCTTTTTTTAAAACAAGTAAGTTAGGTAATTTTTTTTTTAGAGCTGCTTATTAACGGAATTGGTTCTCATCTGTTTGTAATGACTAAAGATGTCTTCTGAGAACAGACCAAGCCCTTAGGGTTCTTTTATGCCTTGACTCACAGGGTTTATTTTTTTGTTTTTTAAAAAAATAGTTTCAGACTTAAAAGTTGCTGCACAATACAGATAATTCCTATATACCCTTTGTTAGGAGTCACTGTTTTGAACATTTTGCCACACATCTGCTTGCTCTGTCTCTGATTTATATTTACATCTATAATATCTACACATGGATATTTCAAACTGGGGAGAGTCTAACCCTGCACTGCCTCGTAGTATGTAGTGGCCCTGGGACAATCACCTTGTCTTATAAATCTGTTTCCTTGATGCAGATTGAGGCCAGTGCTGCTTCCTTTGCATGGATGCTCTGAGGAGTAGAAATGACACATGTGTAACCCTGACACAGGTGTCTGGCATTGCGCAGGTACTTAATAAATTGCAGATCTTGTTACCACTCTTACAGGGCAAGATATAGACAAGATCGCGCATGTGAAATGCCGAACACGGAGCTGGGCACTTGGTTGCAGCGCATGGTATATGAGCTGCGATTCTAACTGCTCAGCAATTGCTGAATGAAGCTTTTCTTATCTTTATAATTATCAGCATTATTGGTTAAGCAGGCAGTGTGGCAACAGAAGAGTAACTCGTGGTATCAGAGTCAGGAGTTAGCCAAATTAGAATCTCAGCTCTTCCTCTTAATCCCTGTGTCTCGGTTTCCGCAGGTATGAAATGAGGGCGTTGGTAATGTACGCAGAAGTGATGGGCGCTAGGTCTGACGCAGAGGAGAAAGTGAAAAGGTGTCACAGTACCACCGCTGTTAATGAGTTAATCCTTTAGCAGTTAGCTCATGCGGCTCTGTCAGCTCACTGACGTATTGCCTGGGCTTGATTTTCCATAATGAAACTAAATTGGTTTTGTGTTACAGTTTCTTGTTTGTATGTTTCTACATGTCTGTTTCCATCCATGATATGACTTTATTTTTCTTCTCTTTTCCCAATCTTGTTCCCACAGCTGAGTCCAGCCCGACCTCCCACCCACCCATCACGCATCAAGTCTTGCTGATTCTGACTTCTGAATCTCTCTTTAGTTTCTCTTCCTTTTTACCACTGGCATGGTTTGAACTCAGGCTCTCACCATTTCTCATCTAGACTTGTTTTTTTCAACAGCTTTATTGAGATTTAATTCAGCTACCATATAATGTACTTATTTCAAGTGCACAGTCCATGGTTCTCACCTGGCCTTTTACAGCAGACACTCCCTAGCCTCCTAGTTTTCATGCTCTCTGCTTCCGAAGTGCTTGTTCCAAGATGAATTCTGATCCTATTTCTCCTTGGCTACAGCCCTTACACGAATCTCCACGGCTCACAGAAGAAATGCCTCGGTTGAATATCATATTCTGTGCAATCTCCTTTTCCGCTTCGCCTCCCCGGCTGCTATGCCACCCTTGGACATCCCCAAGCACTTCCTCCTGCAGGTTGCCATTTGCACTAAAACTGCAGAGCGCTCATGTGTTCCTTCCGCCAGAGTTAGCTTCCTGGGAGCGTAGGCAAGGATAGGCACACAGTAAATATTCAGTAACTGAGAAATGTCCATTAAATTGTTTTAACTCTTTGTTTTCAAGTGATCAAACAATTGCTTGTTAAATGTTTGTTCACGAATGAATGAGTCACATACAGTTTGGTTTTTTTTCAGTGAACAAATAGTGGTGGTTATTTAAGAATTAACTTCAACTTTATAATTAAAGACTTTGATGTTCTTTTGGGAAGTATACTAATAAAACCCTTAGGCAAAATAATAAAATTATTATAAGACAAAGTGAACTGAATTAGGCAGTATATCACAGTAGTTAAGAACAGGGACTCTGGGTTCAAATCCTGGCTCTACCTTTGACAAGTTATATGTCTTTGAATGAGTTCAGTACCTACCCCTGATATGAGGATAACTGAATAAATGCATTCAGTGTGCTCACTGTAGTGCTCGGCAAGATTAAATACTCAGTATTTGTTAGTTATTATTGTTTTAGAAAAAAATATCTGTTCTCATAGTAGTCTCTTCACCTAATTGAATTCTAAGAATTCAGTTTAAAAACTTGCGCAGAAAGGAACCTAAACCAGCTATTCATGGTCACCACTTCCCAGTGTCAGAGCATGCATTGGGGAAAGTAAGTAAGGTTTTTGCCTTTTGGATTAGGGTACTTTTGAATAGAATTATTGAACTGAGTTTTTTTCTTCTTCCTTTGGTTTTCTCTATTCCTGTGATAATCCCGGTAATTTTCTGGTCTTTCTATGGGCTGTCCTCCTCTTCAGTTTTATCCAAATGAAACATCGCTGTGTTCTCTTAATTACGTGGGAATAATTAAAGCCCAGCGTTTCTAAGGTATAACCCTGGCTTTAGAGATGCTCCCTACAGTACCTTCCAAGAGATAAATCACAGTGCAGCAGAAGGCCGCTTTTCTTACCTTCCCCAGGTGACCCAGCTCCTCCATCCCCTCGTGACAGGAGCCAGACTGGCATCGCTCTCCCAGCCCGCTGGGTGGGGGCTATACGGAGCGGGTTCACTCACTGAGTTAAGTGCTCACCAAGAGGCATTTTCTTCCCAAATCTGTTGATGTGTGGTATTCTTGTTACTGTAATTGGCATAATTTAATTAAATGGAATGAAAACTGATGAAATATGTGTGCTGAAACAGGAAGAGCCTCCGTTTCTGTGACAATCTTTGGAAAGACTCCATAAAGAGAAATTTCTATCAGATTGAGTAAAGATGAGGCAATTATAAAAGATTAGGGGAAAATCATAAAAATATGGACAGCTTCCAGATTCTGTTTTCACATTGCTTCACAAGTGTCTTTACGTTTTCACTCTTCTTTAAAGAAAACAAACCTGGGAATCATTGACCTTGTCTTTTGCGTGTTATTTATGCAGGGAAGACAATGGGAAACACCATCACTGGATCCTACTCAAAGGAAAGGACCTTGGTCATACATTAAAAAAGTTTTGAGTAAACGTACATTTCAATGTTTGCTAAAATAAAATATTAAAAACATGCATTTTTTATGATTTCTCATTTTAGTTAACTTTTTCGATTAACTAAGGCATTACTGATCCCAGGCGTGCCACCTAAATTAGCTTCTTCTGTCCTTGGAGAGTGTGGAATTAGGAGGCCCAGCTATTTTTTTTCCCATTAAAATTTTTTTTTTCAATTACAGTTGACAGTCAATATTATTTTATATTAGTTTCAGGTGTACAGCATAGTGGTTAGACATTTACATAATTTATGAAGTGATTCCCCCCAATTGGTCTAGTGTCTACCTGGCTCCATACCTCCTTATTACAGTATTATCGATTACCTTGTCTGTGCTGTACTGTACATCCTCGTGACTGTTTTGTAACTACCAATTTGTACTTCTTAATCCTTTCACATTTTTCACCCACTCTCCCAACCCCTCTCCCATCTGGCAACCATCAACTTGTTCTCTGTATGAGTCTGTTTCTGTTTTGCTTGTTTTGTTCTTTAGATTTTTTCTTTACATACAAGTGAAATCATATAGAATTTGTCTTTCTCTCTCTGAGTTATCTCATTTAGCATTATACCCTCTAAATCCATCCATGTTGTTGCTAATGGTAAGATTTCTTTTTTTTTTTTTTATGGCTATTATGTATATGTACCACATCTTCTTTATCCAATTGTCTATTGATGGGTACTTAGTTTGCTTCCATTTCTTGGCTGTTGTAAATAATGCTGCAGTGAACGCAGGGGTGCACATGTCTTTTCGAATTAGTGTTTTGGATTTCTTTGGATAAATCCAGAATCGGGATTGCTGGGTTAGAAGGTAGTTCTATTTTTAATTTTTTGAGGAACCTCCACCCCATTTTACATAGCGGCTGCACCAATTTGCAGTCCCACCAACAGTGCATGAGGGTGCCCTTTTCTCCACATCCTCGCCAGCACTTGTCGTTTGTTGATTTATTGGTAATAGCAATTCTGACAGGTGTGAAGTGATATCGCCTTGTGGTTTTAATTTGCATTTCCCTGATGATTAGTGACATTGAGCATCTTTTCATATGTCTGTAGGGGCCCGGGTTTTAAGTTTGTCAATTAATGGGAAATATTTGTATTGTTCAAGAACCCAGTGCTCTCCAAACTGATGGTTAGTACACGGTCCATTTAAATATAACTTTGTTGACATCCAGTTTTTACAAATTCATTTGCATTCTTTTAAGGTATCAACAGTGGTTAACTCAACCTTGTTTCTTGGCCTAGAAAGTTTAGGGAAAGGCAAGTCTCTCACATCCGAAGGAGATCAGTCTGTATTCAGAATGGAGCTATTTTCAGAAGAGAATTGGACAAGGATTAAGAATTAGAAAACTCAACGGTTTCTTTACACTCTTAAGTCGTAATTTCAAATTTGTTTAAAGTGAAATCGCAGAACATCATGTGTATCCATATTCAAATGTAAATACACCAAATATCCAAAGGCAATAAAGTGACTGGGGTTACTCATCTTTGAGGACTGCTACTCCGGTCTCCTCTCAGTGCTTTCAAGGCCTCTGTCAGTTACCTGCCCCTCTGCCATCTCCCGTTATGTCCCCGCGCATGCGCTCCACGCACACACACCGCTCAGTGCATTGGCTTCCCCCTGGATTTACCTGCTAACCTCCTCCCTGCATGACAGTGAACTTCCCTTTCGGATACATAAACCAGTAAGCCAAACTTGCCTCCTTTCTCTGCTTTTCTGTTTTATTTCTTCAGAGGATGGGGAGATAAACATTTTGGTGTCCATTTTTGTTCCCGAAGATGGAAAGCAAGTTTTGCTTCAGAAAATCGAAATTAGAGTTTCAGAACATAAGAAAATTCCACTGTTTGTAGTATTGGATGGAATGTTGAGATGTATCAAATCCAAGGGGAATACATGAGGGGAGGCTTTGTGTGGCAGGGGACCCTTTTGAGAAGGAAGAGTGGGACATTGGGGCAGCTCCGCCAGCGGGAGTGAGCATGGGAATGGTGAAATTGGAGACCATGTGGGTTTTCTTAGGGAGAGCGAAGAGCATGAATTGAGTGATGAGGGACGGTGGGCGGGGAAAGTGATGGAGGGCTCAGCTCACTGCAGAAATTTTACACTCCATTTCCATTTCATTCCAAAATGGTCTCTTTTAACACGCTCAGAGGCAGAACTGCATTATTCATTTCCCTTTACTAATGTAAACTTTACCTGGCCATTCCAGTGATAATGTCAAAATGAATAGGTTGGAAATTAATTCATCATTGTGAGATCGAACTTCCAAGCCTCTCCGTCCTAGGTCGTAGTTGCCGCATGGGTTTGTGCAGAGGGTGAAATGGGTTTGTGCGTGTGGAGCCTGACCCCTGTGCGTGCGGACAGCATCGACCGTCTTCCACCCTGTACCACACCCCTGCCCTTCCCTGTCTCAGTGGTCCCAGCAGCCTCCAGGTGTCTCTGTTCCGTTACATCCGTACAGAAGACCAGCTGGGGTCTGCCAAGACCTCTTTTCCATCGCCTCAAATCCACCTTGCTTTTTCAGTTTCTACAGTTCTTTTTCAGTTTCTGTAGGTCCCAGTTCTTTATACCTATGTCCTTACGGTTTATTTCTTCTGCCAGAAATACAAAACTGCCAGAATAATTGTTCTTAAAGACCTGTTCTTTAAGTTATCCTTCTGTGCCGTCGCATAACTTATTTTATTTCCACTTAATACGCTTTCTGGGTTTCTGGTCTACACTGGAAACACAAAGATAATAAATGATACTCTTGCTCTCTGAGGAGACCTCACCCACATGCCGAGTACCTCGCTTTTTCCTCTCAATTAAAATAGTGCCTTTAAATTCGTGTTTATCAACATCTAGACCCCGCTTAATATCCCGTTTACTTTAGGAAACTTTTCCTACGTTAACACCACCACAAACCGAAAATGTTATTAGTACTCTAAGCCAAATCTCATTTCAAGAATCACTGCTTTTGCCCTGGAATTTTGTATCCAAAATTGGGTCAGGTGTGGCCAGCCATGTACTTCAATCCACAGGATTGACTGGCGCTATAATACGTCAGTTCAGCATCACTGGTCATTAGGAAAATGTAGATTAAAGCCACAAGGAGATACCACTACACTCCTATTAGAATGGTCAAAAGAAAAAAAAAAATGACAATATGAGTGGTGGTCAGGATGTGAAGCACCTGGAACTCTCAGACATGGCTGGACGGAACGCACAGAGGCGCAGTCACTTCGAAAACACTTTGGCATCTTCTTTTAAAGTTAAACATTCACTTACTGTATGACCCAGAAATTCCATTCCTTGATATCTACTGAAGAGAAATGAACTTAGGTTCACACAAAAACCTGTATGCAGCCATTTAGAGTACCCTTTTATTCATATTCACCCGAAATTGGAGACAGTCCATATGTCCTTCACCTGGCGAATGGATAAACAAGGTGTAGCACCCGTACAGTGGGACAGCACTCAGCAATAACGAAGAATCAGCTGCCGATCCGAGTGACAGTAGGGATGAGTCACAGATGTGTTAGGCTAAGTGAAAGAAGCCAGGCTCGAAGGGCTCTATGCTGTAGATTCCATTTCGGTTTTGGAAAAAGCAAACTATAGGGATAGACAATAGACCAGGGGTTGCCAGGGCCTAGGGGTGAGGGGATAGACTACAGAGGGGAACACACCTACAAAAATTGGGCCAGACTTGGATGTCTTTTTTTTTTTAGCATCATGGACATTGATAAATTAATTGGATTTGGTAAAGGGGTATTAATTTGACCAGTTCATAATTTTTCTAGTTATTTTGATATTTTTGAATTTTTCTAGTTATTTTGATATTTTGTTGTTACTTCTGCGTTCCTTCTCCTTTCCCCCACTTTATAGCTCAGAAGCTGCGAGGGGCTTTAGTTTGTTTTGTGTCCCCCCAGGTGCCGCGTTGCAAAGACTGGATTGAATTAGAAACTGTGTAATAGTGTTTCTTAGACTCCAAGGTGCTTATAAATGTAAGATAATGGTATTACCACTATAATTTCTTTCTAATTAATAAAATGTGTTCCTAATCTCATTGTGTTAGAAATGTTACTAAAAATGAACTTTTTCCCAAAATGTTAAAAACCATGAAAAGATTTTGAAAGTTGATTACTTTCTAGAAAACAACTTCTTACCTGTTTTAGTTAAAAACCTTTATCTTCCAACTGAAGGAATATAAACACCATGTTTACATACGTACACATGTGTGTATGTATGTGTGTGTATATGAATGCGTGAACATTTTACAAGCTATGCCTATTCTGAGTCTGAAGATCAAGTTTTTCCTCTGGCAGCTTGAGCACAAGGTGGAAGATGAACTGTAGAATGTAAAGGTTCGATTATCCCCGAGCTGCTGTCAGCGGCCCCAGCTGTGACATGTGCAGGGAAGTTGTAGTGCTTCCATTATCTTCTCCATTTCCACCCTTCACGTAAAAACTAATTGGCACCATCTGTGCTCATAATTAAGTCCATATCGATGTAGTCATCGGTGCGCAAGGAACTCAGGGCGAGGGAGTATTTCACAACAAAATGGTGGTGGGATTGGGACAGAAAGAATACAGTTTATTAATATTTTTTATGGTGATCAGTTGTGGAAAAGGAACCATGAAGGAAAAGAGCAGTTTTCCAATAGGTCAGTGGTATTCTTCCACCGAGGGTTTAGGACAGACATGTGAGTGAGACTGTGGGGAGAGGTCATTGCATTGTCTTTCTGTTAGCTTTGTCCTGTAGATTGTTGTTGTAATATGCATCCAGTCTGAATTTGGACATTAAAATTTACTGAGAGAGGTTGCCAAGGATTAGGAGTGAGGTGAGCGTTTGACTACGAAGGTACAGCACAAGGGCATTTTGCGGAGGGATGGGAACTGTTTTGTATCCTGATTATGGAGATGGTTTCATAGCTCAGTGCATTTGTTAAAATTTAAAGAGCTGTACACCCAGATGAGTGATTTTTACTCTATATAAATTAAAAAATAAATCTTAAGATATATAAAAATTTTATTGAAGAACATGTTTTGGAAAATCTTTTGTTTGGATATGTTTACAAGATGAAAGAAGTAATTTTTCTCAAAAGTAATTAAGAATGAAACAACCTAATGCCAATTAATCTAAAATTTGATTTTATATAGCAAATGGCTCTTTTCAAGCTCCGAGGAAGATTTCACAATTGAACTTTCAGAGATTTTCTAAAAGGAACCTGTTAAGATAGGCAGGCTTCTTTGGCTTTTCTTTAAGTCCTCAAACTTCCTTTTCAGCATAAAAGGAGCTGCCTGTCTTGATCATTGTTCCTGATGAGAGGAAATTAATGAGGTGAGCTGTTGTTCTCAGGCATTAGAGAATTCACTGATCATGCTTAAGAACAAAAATGGTGAGCTGTTTTGTTTTGTTGTTTTCAAACTCCATTTCAGAATGTGAGTTACACACATAAATTCAGATAGTTGTATGGAAAGGAGTATGCCACTGCTGTGAAGCTTTTAAAGGCACAAGGTAGTCTTCGTGCTTCTAGAATCAGCAGGATTTGTAGAAGGGCGGTGGAAAGCAGCACAGTGGGAGCGATTGAGAATTCCAGTGTTCTAATGAGTAAGGAATTAAGGTTGATGTCAGTTAGTGGAGTCATTAAAAACCATAAAGTTTGTATTTGGTGATTTTTAAAAAGATAAACTTATAGTTGAATATTAGTTAATCAGCATGTAGCTGTAGTCAAAAGTTAGAATACATATACTCATGACAATAGACTTATTTTTTGTCTTTTTGCTTGGAGTTTATTAATAGTATTGTACATTTAGATTTTCATTAAAAACATTCAAATTTTGCCTTGTAGATACATACATGGCACTTAAGTTTGAGACTTTTCCTATGACTGAACATAGGATTATGTTTTTGAATGTTTCATGTGTACTTGAGAAGGTATATTCTCCAGTATAAGCATGCAATGTTATCAATAGCTGTATCCATAAGCTCCACCCTATTAAACATGTTGTTTGAGTCTTCTAAATTATTACTTACTTTTTGTCCATTTGTCTTGGTTGAAGAGCGGTGTTAAAGTCTCTTATTACACAGTGTGCTCCTTTTACAAAGCATCTACCATAGTTTCTGGTTTATAAATGTAGTTGCTATGTTATTTGGTGCATAGAGACTGATAACTACTATATATTTTCATTTCGAATTGTGGCCTTTAACATTATAAATGTTATTCTTTGTCATTTTTAATGCTTTTTTACCTAAATTCTGTTTTGTCTGGTTTATATTATATCCCTTGCTTTCTTCATATTTCCAGGTTTTCCCAGTACACCTTTATTTTTAGTCTTCCTGAGTCACTTTGGTTTAGGTATATCTCTTGTATACAGCCTAGAATTGATTATTATTTATTTTGCAAGCCAGTTTGAAATATTTTACTTTTAATTGGTGTGTTAAGCCCATTTGTATTTATTGACATGCCTGATGGGTTTGGTCTCAACATTTCTGTTATTTTATATAACACACACACATACACACACACATTATGGTATTGCTATATTTACTGTGTTTTTTCTCTGTATGGCCTATTTCTTTATTTTCATGGGGAGAAATTTAGGAATGTTTGTTTTGTGCCTTTATAGTTTTACCTTCTATGATGTCCTTAATTCCCTTTTCCTTTATTTAGATTTCTTCTATTTGGGTTTTCAGTTCTGATTAAGTATTACTTGTTTGACAATTAGTTGATATATTCTGCTTTCTCTTTTCATTATTTCAATTGTATTGTTTCTACTTGGTCAGAATATTCAGCATTTACATTTATCTTTTTTCAGTCCTAGATAAGGAGTTAAATCTCTTTGGTGCTTACTGTCAAGTCACCTTGCCAGTTTCTCTATTCACCTCTTTTCCTATGAAACTTGTTCTCTGGTACAGTGCTTCTCAAACAATAATAGACGTACTAATCATTTGGACCTCTTGGGTGTAGATTCTCATTCCTTACAAAGTCCTAAATAATGCCAATGCTGTGGGACATGAACCCTACTTTGAATAACAAAAGATTCCTCAAGAAGAGGTCCTAAGTTCTTGAATATAAGTTTCTTTAAAATGCTACTGCAATATCTTGCTTTAATGCTGTCAAACTCTGATACCAGTCTGATTTTTCTCCTTTTGTGAGTGACTTGGTCATTTAGCTTTGAGGCCCAGGAGTTTATTATTCCTTTTTAAATTTATCTTTAAAGTCAAATAGTTTATAACATATGTCTCAGAGTTGACTGGTTCAGATCACAAATATATGGTGGGCCTTTTAATGCAGTTTCAAGTCTTCTTTTTTTTCTGGGACATTTTCTTGAATAGTTTTTAATATTAATTGTATTCCATTTTGTTTTTCTTCAATGTCTTCAGTTATATGTATGTTGGATCTAATTTACCTATTTTGCATATCAATCAGTTTCTTTCATTTTGACATCTCTTTATTTTATTTATGTCCTTTTGGCTTTTTACACCTTTCTTTGGTGTTCCTCATTATATTTTCACTTCCATCCATTCTTCCTTGGCCACTTTGTAATTTAATCTTCACTTCTAAGATGATTTTGTCTTTCTCTAATTATTTACTGGGTTGTCACTCTCGTTTCATATCTTCCTGTTTGTTCATTTGTTTGATCTTTCTGTTCTGGGTTTTTTAATTATTTAGAGGTTTTCTTTCAAATTTGCAAATGCTTATTTAAGATTATTTAGTTCAAGGTCCAGTGTTGAATTATAATTTCCATCTGGTTCGTGTTTTATTTGACTGGTTTTTGTTTGTTTGATTTTGGGGATTATGGGGTGAACAGAACCAAAAATTGAAATACCTCGATTCTCAATATTTTATTCTCATAGACTGCCTTATTCTCGTAGTAACTTTGTTTTCTGCTGGGTTTTTTAATTCATTTTGAAATGATAATTTTCTTGGACTAGCAATAGTAATTTTAGTTATTCTGATTTGTACCTAGTTCACCACAAAATCTATTCTTGTTAACATAATGTAACATCTAATATATCATCTAAGATATAATATAACATATATAATGTGTCATCTATATAGAGCATTCTGGGCATGTTGTAATAGTTTAATTGATTGAATTTTTACAGTATACAGTCATTGAACAAAATCTGAAAAATTTCCCAGAAATTTATTACACTTATGAGTCTGCATCTGTGACTTAAATACTTTGTAACTTTTCCCAAGCCACTAAAGAGAGCAGCATGCTGTGTGTGTGTGTTATCCATTGTACATGCCATATATATACACATACACATGTATGTATGCATGTTTTTTCCACTATCGTTGAAGTCAAAAAGTACATTAGAAATTATTTTAGACCCTGAGAATTTAAAGGACCTCTGCTGTTACTGACTGCTTAAAGTAAGGCTGAAATCAGAATATCAATACTGTATTCCATGATATTTACAGGCTATTTTAAGTAAGTATTCAAAATATTTTAGAGAAATTTTTATTAAAGCATAACATACATATAGATACTGGTTAGGAGTGCCAAGCTTGAAGAAGCTTCAAGAAATGGGCATATTCCTAAGACATAGGACATTCGAGCCGAAGCACCTCTTGTCCTTCCTGGTCCCTGCCAACCAAAAGTAACTACTTTTCTGATTTCTGTTGCCATTTACTTTGGCCTCTTTTTAAATTTTATATAAATTGTATCATACAATATGTTTTCTCAGTATACTTCTTTACTATTCCAGTCTGTCGAAGTTGTTTCCCAACTTTGATGCTTCTTAACAGTTTTTTTCTCTAACTCGTTAATTAATCTTTTAGCAGCACCGTGTTGATGTGCACGCTGACGCTTCTGCAGGGCTGGCAGTGAGCCGCTGTGCTCCACAGATGCACCATTTCTAGCAATATAAAAATAATCATAAATATTACATTTCTAAATCCGGTGAAGAAATTGTCAGAATGATGACTAATTAGAGAGATTAATAAAATATGAAGATATTTAAAGATTTGGTGACTGAACGGAACAATTAGTATGTTACTAATTCTGAAAATGAGTCTAAAGTGGGTAAGATAATTTTACAGCCCATATGTTAGTCATATCCCTGACTAAAGAGATAAGTTGGCCATCTTTTAAAAGCTTCATCATTTTCATCATTCAATTGGTTTTATTTCCCTAGGCATGCTGATTTCAATGAATTTTTTTACTTAATACTTTCTAAGTATATTTTGTCAATATGCTAGACTATACTGAATGTTGTCATTGGAAAATAGGGATGATAATTCTGTTGCAGAACAAACTAAATAAATAAATGCAGAGTGGAGAGATGAGCGTGACACAGTATAGTGGCAGCAGATCTTTGAATTTTGGAAGGAACGATACCCAGAAAACACGAGGTTTGAAGTGAGCGACCTCCATTAGAGTCTTCATCAGTTGCTGGCACTTTGAAAATGAAAACAGAAGAAAAGTTTGAAGCACATTTGAAAACTGGGTCTCTGCTCTTTCTAAATGCATCAGCTCCCTTCCCTTGCCACCACTATTTACAGAATTATTTTAGGAACTTGGAAAGGAGAGAGGAGAGAGACAAAATGTCTTTCCCTACTTAATAATTCTATTCCATTTATATTACTTCCCCCGCACCAAATGTGGTTAAAGTGCTTTGTGGTCATGAAGAGGGGAAGTTCACTGGCCTCTGGCCATGGGGCTGACCATGCCCCCTAAGGGGCGTTCACCTAGCTTATATTTGGGGGCTTTCGACACCTCGTGCTAAATACTGACTTAAAAACTTGACAAAACTGCTTCCTAAAATATCCTTTGGATTTCCCCGCCCCCCAAGAACTCAGGTCTTCCGAACTGGGTAGAAAATGTACTCTTAATTAGAAACGCACTGACACACCATTACAGAAACTTGAAGTTGTATCCTTATCTGTGTAGAGAACTGCTGGAACAAAAGCAGGGGAGGACGAACAAACATGACCTGTGCACAGTGCTTGTTTGAGGTAGGTGACTCAGTTCATTCTAGAAATTCATTCTTTGACTGCTGTCAGAGATTTGTCTCCGGGTTTTCTTCCTACCTCTTTGGCCATTCCTTCTTGACTTTTTTTCTGGGCTTCTCTCCTCAAAAGCCTTCCCTGGCTCTCTACCATTTTCAGGATTAAAATCCAGATTTAGTTTCGTAGGCCGTCTGTGAAATCATGCAGCTCTTCCCCATTGCTGTCCTCTCTGCACTTCCGTAATACCCAGCTCCCCGTGGCTTCTCTGATGGACTGAGCCCTTGCTTGTGTGATGTTTTAGGTGGTGTTGCTTCCTTTGCTGAGGACCCTTTTCAGGCATATTTAGCTTAAATTGTTAATTTTGCAAATTGGTTTGCCTGAAGACATGGTGCCATCATCACGGAACACCTATACTCGCTTCCTGTGTCCAGAGAATCTCTGACCTTATAAAGCAGAGCTCTGTCCTCCCCTTTCCTCTACCCTGAAGCAGGCAATGCCAGATACTCCCTCCCTGGCCTTACTTGCTTCTGGGGCATGGACAGGGGCACGTGATCAGCCAGTTAAAACCTTACCACCCAAACTTTGAACTGGAAGCTGGTGACCCCAAGAAGCAGGTATTATGCAGAATCCACTCTGATGAGGGAAGCTGCAGCAGTGGCCGTTTTGGGGTGTTATGTCTGTACCCTGCAGCTTTGGCCCCAGCATCCTTACTAGATAAGCTCTATGCATGATTTTGAACACTGCTAATGGCTGTGTCGCTGCCAAGCCTGGTTCTTTAGACCCTTTAGAGGAGATGAGCTGCCTGATACCCTTTTAACATACCCCTTCTTTGCCCAGGTGAAACAGAATTGCAAATAAGAACCCTGACTGACTCAGGCAGATTTCCAGCATCAATACCTTCAAGGACAGAGGGTGGAATGTTATTGTCTAGATAACTGCAGTGACATTCCCCTAACACCTAAGAATTATATGAAGCTCTTGACTTGCACATAGGTGAGTAGTCCTAATACTTAAGAGGAGCTTGTGCTACATATACACGTAGTCACATGATGAAGGTGACAGGGCTTTCCCTAGAAAGCAAACCAAAACATTGCAATAACAGTAAAGGTGATAAAGGTATAGGTGTAGTAATAGCTGTGAATCTTTTTTAAAAATTTTTATTGTAGTGAAATATATATAACAAAATTTTCCATTTAACTGTATAATTTGATGACATTAATTACATTCACAATGTTGTACAACCATCACCACTAGCAATTTCCAAAACTTTTTCATCACCTCAAACAGAAATTCTGTATCTATTAAGCAATAACTCCCCAGACCCCTTTCACCCAGCCCCTATTAACCTTCCCTCTACTTCCTGTCTCTGTGAAGTTGCCTATTATAGACATTTCTTATAAGTGAATTCCTATAATTATTTGTCTTTTCTGTATCTGGCTTATTTTACTTAGCATAGTATTTTCAAGGTTCATCCATGTCATAGTTGTATCCAAACTCCATTTCTTTTTATGGCTGAATAATATTCCATTGTATGGATATACAACATTTTTTTATCCATTTATATGCTGATGAATATTTGGATTGTTTATATCTTTTGGCTGTTTTAATTGTACATGCTGCAATGAACATTAGCCATATAATATCTGTTTTAGTCCCTGCTTTCAGTTCTTCTGAGTATACACCTAGGAGTGGAATTACTGTGTCACATGATGACTGTTTAATTTTTTTAAGGATCGACAAACTTTTCCTTAGCATCTGCACCATTTTTCATTTCCACCAGCAATGCACAAGGGTTCCAACTTCTCCATATCCTGCCAACACTTATTTTCTATTTTAAAAAAATTTATAGCCATCCTGGTGGGTGTGAGTAGTAGCTCATTGTGGTTTGAATTTATTTTCCTAATGACTTACGATGTTCAGCATCTTCTCATAGGTATGGAGCTTCTTGATTATCTCATTTGTGTCAGGAGCATCTTGATCAGTTAATCCATTTCTGTAACTGGCATTTTTCCTGGAAGTAAGCAAACAGGGATTCTTTTCCATGTATGATTTTATGGCCAAATTCAGCTCTCAAACATAAGGGTTCCCTGTAAAGGCTTGACAACAGCACTTTAAAAATCATCCCTTTTTCTCAAACTGATTAAGGGCATCTGTGCAAAACCTACAGCTAACATCATACTTAATTGTGAAAGATTGAATGCTTTGCCACTAAGATTAGGAGCAAGGCAAAGATGCCTACTCATGTCACGTACCGTCTTTATTCAACATTCTCCTGAAAATTTAGCTAAGAAAACGAGGCCAGAAAATGAAATAAAGGGCATCTGGAAAGGAAGAAGTAAAACAAACTATCTCTATTTGCAGATGACATGATCTAATAGATAGAAAAGCCTAAGAAATCAGCTAAAAACACTATTAGAACTAATAAATGAGTTCCTCAAGGTTACAGAATATAAAAACAATATAAAAATGAATTGTATTTCTATTGAGTAGCAGTGAACAAACCCAAACTGAAATTAAGAACACAGTCCCATTTACAATAGCATGAAAGAATAAAATGGAAGACTTAATACTGTTAAGATGGCAGTGCTCCCCAAATGGATCTACAGATCCAACACATTCCCTATTAAAACCCCAGCTAATTTATTTTCAAAAATTGATCCTAAAATTCACATGGATATGGAAGGGACCCAGTATAGCCAAAACTGTCTTGAAAAAGAATGACCTCGAGATAGTCATGCTAAACAAAATAACCCAGACAGAAAGAGTTGAAAATCACATAATATCACTTATATGTGAGATATAAACCTGAAAACAACAAATGAACAGGACAAACAAACAGAGACTCATGGACATGGACAACAGACTAGTGGTTACCAGAGGGTAGTGGGTAGGGGGTAGGTAGACAGGATAAAGGGGGTCAAATATGTGGTGACAGAAAGAAATCTAACTATGGGAAATGAACACACAGTGTAAATATATATATGCCTTACTGTTAAAGTGTGCAGTTGAAACTTAATTGGGTTTCATTAACCAATGTCACCATAAAAATAAATTAATTAATTAATTAAAAAGAAAAAGAAGAACAAAGTACGAGGACTCATACTTCCCAATTTCCAAACTTTCTACAAAGCTACAGTAAACAAGTCTGTGTGGTTTAGACGTTATAGATCAGTGGGACAGAATTGGGAGTCCAGAAATAAGCCTTCGCATTTATGGTCAGTTGATTTTTGCCAAGAGTGCCAAGACAATGCAATGGGGGAAAGAATAGTCTTTAAGTTAATACTGTTGGAACAGTGGGATGTCTATATGTAAAAGAATGAAGTTTGGGTTCTATTTAACACCATGTACAAAAAATCAACTCAGAATGGATCAGTAACCTAAATATAAGAACTGGGCCTGGGGTGGGGAACTTGCAGGGTGGCAAGAGGGAGGATTTTATGGGCCATCCCTAGAAGGAGCACATAATCACTTCTGTGCACATTCTCCTGGATGTGAAAATCAGCCATGGCCATTAGGAGGTGACATGGCTACTGGGAGGCTGGGAAGTGTGGTCCAGCTGTGTAGCCAGAAGGAAGAGGAAGTGATATGGATGAACAGCTAGCCATCTCTGTTACAGGGAGGTTGTCACTGGTTATTTTTCAGGGGCCTTTACAGTTCTGGAATTCTGTTCTGTATTCGCTCTCTCTCACTGAGTCCTACAGTTGCAAGAAAGAAGTTAGAGCAATAACACTCAATTACCTCTTCCTTGAACATAAAAAAAGAGTAAAGTTCAGCCAGCAAAGTTTACTTCACAGCAATCCTGCATGCAAAACATACATTCTGCGATCTTGTGAACATATCTGTTTACCAAGGTGTGATGCTGGCCCCAGACCATGATGATCTCTGCTGATCGCTGGCCCATTTCCGTGTGAGCTGACAGGGTAACCGTGGTTCTCATTTGTGATATAGAAGCATTCGAAGATGAGCAAACACTAACTTACAGGAAAAACCAAACAAACAAACCATATGGCTCAGAATGAAAACCACACATATGAATTAAATTCCATCAAAGACCCTCTGCAGTGGCCATCAGAAAGTTGGACATCTCCCCATTGGGTCCAGAGGTGCCTCAGTGACAGGATCACAGGATTTAATTTGCTCATCCATCTGAGTCCAGGTCTCCTAAGGGCATCTGTTTTGTGAGTATGGACTATGTACTGTCAATTGAGGAAGAAGTAATACTCCAGCTGTGAGTTTGTAATCTAATTGTAACATGCCCTGTGGATTTGATTACGGAGACAGATGGAAGCGTTAAATAGAGAAACAGAATTTGAGGGGCATCATACACCAGGCACAGTGGTGTTCATTTTTAAGAACCTGCATCCTGCAGTGTCCTGGGAGACCTTGCCTAGATATGATAAGATAGAATCCTGTGTTTCTCTGTAATTTCTCTCACCCCACAGCATATATCTGGTTTCTAATGTGTTTAAAATTCATGCCTTTATTTCAAGTTTTATGTTTAAGCTAAATGTTACATTTACAAAAACAATCACAGAAAGACTGTAGACCAGTGCTGGTTGGAGCATGGTCTGCAGACTGTTGCTAGTCCACAAAGTGCTTTATCACGGGTCCATGGTGAGAAAGTGCAGAAAGGGAGGCTGAGTGCAAACTTCTAAGGCAGTTTGACGTTGCTAAGATACTTAAGCATGCAATCGGTGGGCTCATCTTGTTGAATAGCCAATTAGAGCAGCATTCGGTTTGCCTGGTGACTGCGTCTGGTGCCAAGCCGTGTGTATTAGTCTGCTCTGGCTGCACAGTAATGTGCCATAGACTAGGGGTTTAATCAGCAGGTTTATTTCTCACAGTCTGGAGGCCAGATGTCCTAGCCTAAGGTGTCTGCAGGGTAGACTTCATTCTGAGGATTCTTCCCTGGGCTTGCAGGTGGCCGCCGTCTCGCCATGTGCTCGCGCGACCTCTTCTTTGTGCGCACGTGGAGAAAGAGAGAGCTCTTTGGTGTCTCTTCTTATAAGAACACTAGTCCTATCGGATCAGGGCTCCACCCTTATGACCTCATGTAACCCTGAATACCTCCTTGTAAGCCCTGTCTCCAAATACGGTCACTTCTGGGGTGAGGGCTTCAACATATGAATTGGGTGGGACAGAATTCAATCTAAGCCCCATAAGACATTATATAGGTCCATAATAGACTGGGAATTAAAAAAATTGGTCCTTCACCACAGGTAGTTTGAGATGCTCTGTTATAGACATAAATGGGGCCGATTAACCTAATCACAAATAAATTACTAATATAGAAGCAGGAAACTTTAGGCTTAAGTTAAAAAGTTTAAATACATATGAAGTTTATGTATCTTCACATTCAATAAAATGGTTTTGTGTGAAATGTTGACTCTTCAGATGAGATTAGATTAAGAACAGGAAAAGATGTATTGAGTGGTTAATTCCTCCAGAGGCCTGGGCTTGAGCCTAATGTGATTACGTGTGATGGCTGCTCTTGTAGCGTGGCTGTCCTGTCTGTGCAGCCAGCTCGTCAATCTGCTCCCCCGTCCGCTGGCTCTGGCCTTCTGGCTGCCTGGGGACCTCTCCCCACAGCCATTCTGCAGGCACCGCCATCCCAGCCTTTCAGAGGAGAGCACAGCCACCTCCTGGGACCCCACACTTGTGTGTCTGTCTTTTTCTCTATATCTCAACAAATAGGATCATTATCTTCACAGCAACTCACTTCTAAATCATGGAACAGGCTTTAGTTTTCCTCTGTTCCTTTGGAGATGTCTTTCGTCTCCCACTGCTGATTCTGCCTCCAGAAATGCCTCCTCCATGACCCTTTCTTTCAAAGGTGCCTGCCCCCTTGCACCAGGCTGCCGCTGTGCCTCGTTGGGGTGTTTCAGTGAGGTCTCCTGACTTCATTTTCTTCCTCTACAGTCTAATATTTGGAAAGCATGGTTCTGTTAGTATGGGATCCTTTTTTTTTTTTAAAGACATTTTACTTTTAACCTATTTGTGTCTTTATATTTCAAGGTGTTTCTTTTAGGTAGAATTATAATTAGGTCTTTTAAAAAAGCTAATCTGATCATCTCTGCATGCTAATTGGGTGGTATAGCATTTGTATTTAATCTGGTTACTAATGTGGTTAGATTTTATTCTACCATCTTGCCGTGTATTTGCTATTTGCCCCATTTGCTATTTGTTCTCTTTTCTGCCTTCTGAATTTATAGCGTGTGTGTGTGTGTGAGTGTGTGTGTGAGAGAGGAGAGGGAGAGGGAGAGGGAGAGAGAGATTCCACATTTTTTCTCCTTTGTTGGAATTACTAGCTTCAACTCTGTCTTGTTATTTCATTGGTTACCTTAAGGCTTGTAGAATGCATCTTTATTTCATTATAGTCCCCCCTCAAGAGATAGTATACCACTTCATGTTCAGTGGAAGAACCACACCATAACATGCGTGTTTTTCTCCTCCCTCTTGGTTATTTCTCACTGTTGAGTCAGGACCTCTGCATGCTCTCTCTGATGACCCGTGGGTTGGGTTTTCTAGTCTGGCTGGTGGCGGCGTACTTCTTAGCCCTGTGTGAGCACCGAGCACTGCTGCCTCCAGTCCGTTCAGGTGTCGCTGTCCCAGACCTCAGGTGGTTTCCTCATGCGTGTGCTGGTCCCTACCCACCGTCTGCAGACTTCCCAAGTTGTCTTTCTGCGCAGCGCTCTCCTCTCTGTACTCTGCCCTGCAGACAGCTGCTGCCATGTTCTCCCCGGACCTCATGGCCATTTGGAGTCTGCTAGGCTCAGCCTGGCCCCCTCCCTGTGCTGCAGCCGGAAGCTCTCTAGGCAGTGAGCAGGAGTGACCTCTTGTCACCTTGTTTCCCGTCTCTCGGGGATCACGGTCCTTCATCAACTGATGTCCAGTGTCTTGAAACTGTTGTTTCATAAAAATTCAGATTTTGTTTTAGGCGAGAGGGTGATTTTATCTTGGGAGAAGTGGAAGTTGACCATCAGGGTATTTTTAATAAGTAAAAATGTAATATTTGTGATAAAGTTAAGTAAGAATTAAAATAAAATGAAATAAATAAATGAAAATAAAATCTTTCCCATTTCCATAAATACTGACTCCATCTTTCTAGTTTCTAAGGCCAAAAGCCTGGGGGTCATCCTTGATTCATCTCCAACCCCAAATCTAAAATTCTTATTTATTCAAAATATAGCAGAATCTGACTTCCTCACCACCTCTCCTACTAGCATTGTGGTCCAATCGCATTTTGTGACTGTGGACAAATTGCTGGCTTTTTTACCTCTGCTCCTGATCTGTAAAATAATGCTTGATAACAGTACCCACCCTAAAAACATTGCTATGAGGAGAAAAGGAAGTCAGTATTTTTTAAGCGTTTAGAACAATGCTGCCCAGTGTATCTTAAGCACTATGTGGGTGATTATTAAATGAAAGGGGCAGATCTGAGATCGGCACCTAGGGTGTCGATCTTCTATCTTCCCTCAGCTTGCCCACCTGCCTAGAGCATGGTTAGTGCTGGAAAATAAAACAGCGAGAGGGTGGACCCCTTCCCAGGAGACATTTGCCAGTTAGTTGGGTGATGGAGCCCACATGGATGGAGCCAGAGGTAAATCTGGTGGACTCGTGCATGGACATAAGTGAGAGATCTTGGATTGCAGCCTCCCCTTCTGTGACTTGTCCTGGCAAATGTATCCCAGGGCCAGGGGCCAGTTGTCCTCTCAGCATGGGTTCTGACCCTCCTCCACCCTCCCGTCCTCGCCTACAGGCTGGGCCATCCATTGAGGAGAGCACTGTCAGAGCTCATGACCCCTTGGGTTTAGATGACAAGACTGTGCTGCTTCACGGTTTAGCCCTTGTGCCATGGACCTTATTGTTGTGTGCCTGCGCTGCCCAGGAAAACACCTTGGAGGAGGCGGTGGCCCGGGGTCCCCAAGGAGCCAATGTCATAACACCTACAGGCACAGATTTAACCTCACAGAGAAGAGCCCCACACACTTCGAGTGGTTTCTGGGTTCAAGAGGGCCTTTCTTCCCTCCAGAGAACCCGACAGGCCACAGTCTTATCAGACCGCAGACACGAGTCTCTCTGACCCTCGTCGGCATCAAGGTCCCTTCAGGCTGCACATCCCGAAATCAGAAGTGGGGCTATGTCACCAACAGACAAGCAAAAAACAAGAGATTGTCCTCTGTCTGACTCTGTGTCTCCACAGTCGTGATTCACATGTGGAGAAAGATGCTTAAGTTTATTTTATAAAAGATTATTTTCAAGCTGAGATAGGGATTGGATATTAGATAGACATTAATTTAATATGGACGAGTTTATACAGACTCCACTCTCAGGCTAAATAGAATTAGAAATGTCAGTCTAGAGCTAGGACCTTTTTAAAAATATTTTTCTGAGATTTCACAGACACTGTGAAATCAATAAATAAATTGATATATGAACCATATTTTGTGAATTTATTAAAAATCTAATTTGTGTTACTAGAGCAGCAATAACAAAGCCAAACAACCATAATGTATAAATGATGTTGAAATATAATAATGCTCGCTTTTTACTTTGTGCATGTTGTGCTCCATTGTTTTATTGCCGTTAACTCTTTTTGCATTAACTGTCTTTGTTTCACTTAAAATTGTAATCTTTAAAGATGAAATCATTAGCGTGATCATGAAAATTTTGGATGCTGCCTATAATTGGTCACATGAATTAAACTATACACTTCTCGCTTCTTAACCATTTTAATTAAACCATGAAATGGGATGAGCATTAGGTAGTTAATTTTTGTCACCTTGAGAACAGTATGATTATACTAAAACTAAATATGATCTTGTCCTACTATTTAACAGGATAATCTTTTCCCAGTCTAGCTGGAGATATGAATAGCATGCAGGAAGTAAACTCTGGCTGACTTAGTAGGTCTGTTGGGGAGTCTTATGTAAATCTGGTGGATTTAATTAACCACCAACTGAATCAGATATATTTTACAGCTCTATGAGCTTGCTCCCTTGCACACAGTGACATATTTAGTTAGATCCCAGGGACTCAGGAGAAGGTACCTGTGAGACCACAGCGAAGTAATGACTTCATGATTTTTTCCATTGGAATTTTTTTGAAATAATTGTAGGTTCACATGCATTCGTAAGAAAAAATGCACTGAGATCCCACGTACCCTCCCCCCAGTCTCCTCCAGTGGTCACATTTTGTAGAACTGTAGAGCCATGTCACAAATTGGGATGTCGACATTGATACAGTCCACTGATTCTGTGCAGATTCCCCGTTTTATTTGTATTCATCTGTGCGTTTGTGTGTTTTGGTTCTACACAGTTTTATCACATGTAGGTTTGTGTCAGCATCACGGAGAGATACAGAATGGTTCCTTTGCCACAGGGTCCCTCTCATTCCTTTGTCACCACACCTACCTCTCACCCCTTCACCCCCACCCTCTCCATCTCTTACCCCTGGCAGCCACCAGTCTGTTCTCCATTTCCAGAGCATGTAGTATATACCCTTTTGAGATTGACTTGTTTTTTTTTTTCACTCAGCACAATTTCCTGGAGGTTCACCCAAGTCATTGTGTGTATCAATAGCTTTTTCCTTTTTATCGTAGTGTATTATGCCATGGTCTAGATGTGCTACAGTTTTTAAAATATTCATCTCTTGAAGGACATCTGGGCTTATTCCAGTTAGGGGATACCAACTACATTTTTGTACAGGTTTTTCGGTGAACATTAAGTTTTCTTTTCTTTGTAAATGTCCAAGAGTAACTTGCTAGGCTGTAATCACATGTTTAGTTTGATAAGAAATTGCCAAACTATTTTTCAGAGTGACTGTTCCATTTTACATTTCCATCAGCAATGTATGAGCAATCCAGTTTCTCTACATCCTTGCCTGAATGGTGTTGTCACTAATTTTTATTTCAGCTATTCTGATGGGTTTGTATTGATATCTTGTTGTGGTTTTAATTTGCATTTTTCTGATAGCTAATGATGTTGAACATCTTTTCATGGGCTATTCACCATCTGTAAATCCTCTTCACGGAAATGTCTATTCATGTTTTTTGTTCATTTTCTAACTGGATTTCTTTTTTAAATAGTTGGGTTTTAAACGTTCTTTATGTATCCTAGATAGCAGTCTTTTGTTGCATGTGTGGTTTGCAAATGTTTTCTCCCATATAAACTTTCATATAAACTTTCACAGAAGAAAAGTTAATTTTGATGAAGTCCTCTTTGTGGCTTTTATGTTTGCTCTTTTTTGAAAAATAGGGAGAAATACCATCCGTAGGATTAGAACATGTTTTTCTTTTAACTATTTTTATTCTCTTCTTTTCCACCGTTTTTCCTCTCCCTGTAGCATCATAAACTTTTTTTTTGGTTGTGAGAAATATTGTAAATTATTCAAACTATAATTTGATTGTAGTGTTCTTAAATTAGTACCCTTAGCAGACATCTAAAACATTCTAGACATCTAGAACATTGCCTCTTTGTTCGACCACGTTATCTGTGTTTGTGTTGTCATTGTTTATTCTCTTCAGCATTCACATGCTAACTGTAGAATCTTCCCTTTCTTTCAAAACCAGACTCATGTGCCAGTGGCATTTCATTTTTTTTTTTAATTTTATTTTATTATTAGTTTTTTTTTTTTAAATCACAGTTAATAGTGACAGGTAGCTCCGTAGAGCCCATAGAGATTTCTTAATTTGTTTGTTCATTTTCTCCACTGCTGAAAAGGCTGTCCCCATCCATCAGGATCTAGAGACGTGGCTTTCTTGAATGTCCCTGGTCACTGGGTGACCAGTGCTCTTCTGCACTGCAGCCACCATGAGAGTTCTGTGATGGGTCCTTTCCTCAGTCCCTCTGTGAGGGGCTCGCCCTTAGCTGTGAGGACACTGGGCCGTGCTGGCTGGTCGAGTGCTGGCCTTCTGGGGCTTGCAGTGGCAGGGGTCATGGGAGGGGACCTCGCACATGCCACCAGTCTGCAGTGCTGCTAGTTGGGGAAGCAGCCGTGGACGAGGGGTGCACCCCAGTCCCCAGAGAGGCCTGGACCCGTGCTGGGTCCTGAGCCTCCTGGAACACTCGTTCTTCCCTTCTGTGAAGCCAGGGCGGCAGAGTATGACAGCCACCCAGCCTCCCTCAAAGGGCACATCAGAAAAATTCTCACGTCCTTTTTCCTGCCTTATCTGGATTCTGGTGAGAGATGAAGGTACCTGGTGACTTTCCCTGCTGCTGGGGATGCAGAGAGAAATGTCATCAACTGGGTAACAAGGTAACAATATCAAGTCCATCAGCCAAAAAATAAAAAAAGCACTTTTTTTCTTATGAAACTGAGACGATTTCAATAAATAGGAATTATAACGGATTCAGTTAATTCAGTAAGGATCATGAGCACCTACTCAGTGCCAGACACTTTCTTGGTAGTAATGATATAGCAGTGAAAAACAAAAAAAAGAAGAGGTACCTCTGTCCTCATGGAGTGTATATTCTAGGGGGGAGGTTGATTAATGAATAAGATAAGTGAATAAAACATGCAGTACGTGTAAGTGGCAAGGGCTAAGGTGGAGGCAGGGCCTGCCGAGGACGTGCTGGTGCAGTGTTCCGGAGGTCAGAGGTCGGTCAGAGAGTGACACTGAGCCAGCGCCTGGAGTAAGATGCGAGGTGGGCCCAGACTGCTCAGGAAGAGCAAAGAGGCACATGTGGCTGCTTCGAGTGAGCGAGAGAAAGAGCAGAAGGTAGTAAGTGCAGAAATATAACAGAGGGCCTGAGAGGGCAGGTTATGCAGGGCTTTTCAGGTCATGAG
This sequence comes from Pteropus medius, assembly GCF_902729225.1. Lineage (NCBI taxonomy): Eukaryota > Metazoa > Chordata > Mammalia > Chiroptera > Pteropodidae > Pteropus > Pteropus medius. The sequence goes on along the minus strand of NW_024349803.1, from coordinate 16,709,079 downwards.
TAAGGCGGATGTGACTGTAGGTGGCATGGGAGCTGCCGGAGTTTCTGGGCAGAGTGTGGGTGGTCAGATGTCTGTGTTAATCGGGTCACTCTGGCTGCTGTGGTGACAGTTGTCTGTAAGGGATGGAGCAGAGGCACAGAGACCAGTTAGGAGGCCGTGGCTGTGATCTTGGACAGAGATGGTAGTGCCCTCAGCTAGGGTTGTAAACGTGGAAGTAGCAGAAATGGTTGAGTTCCAGATATATTTTTAAGGCAAAATCAGAAGGATTTTATAGTAGGCTGCAGATGGGATGTAACAAAAGTGAGGTATCGAGGATGACCCTCAGGTTCGGCCTGAGCAACTTAGAGAATGGAGTGTTATTCTTGAGATAAAGACATTATAAATGAGCTGTGGCAAATAAGGTATAGATAATACTGTAAGAGCATTATATCTTTTTTTAAAGTTGAGGATTAAGCATACAGTGAAGTATATTAAAGTGTGCTTATTTCACATTGTGGTTTTGCAGGAACACTATCTTAAATATATTTTCTTCATCAAATTTTTGAAGGGACTATTTTCATTTAATTACTTACATCTTAAGTTCTATACCATTTTTAGCTCTTCTGAGAAACAGGGTACATCTGTCTCTGCTACAAACAGAAATATAAAGTTCATTTGTTCTGCAAGCATCTTTCATCCCTATTATGCATACTCACAGTATCCTGGCCCTGTGGAGGAATAAAAAAGGTATAACCTCTGCTCTGAGGGACCATATTATTTTGTTAAACATGAATAAAAGATGTAGAAACTGCAGAATAATGATGAGATCGAAACAAACCCCCCTGGCTGACAGGTTGGGTTTCTTGACTTTGGGCATGTGTATGTCGCCTTCTCCTCTGGAATATCTGTCACAAAATGACAGTGTTTTGGTTCTGTGATCTGAAAGATGACTTACTGAAAAGAGCATGTGAGAAAAACGTGATGATTCATTCCTGATGAGTAAGAGAACTAATTGAGGTTTTGAAGCACACCTCAAGTAAAGGGCTCTGATGTGGTATAATTTAGGGTTCTTTTGGTACCTGAGTAAACCCCTGGAGGTGATGGCATCTCATGAAACACATGCTCTTCAGTCAGTTCACTGGTGAAATAATGTCGAAGGAATCTAGCCTGTCGGCAATCCTCATGCTAAGCAAGACAGATGCTCTGATAATTTAAGCAATTTTAATTTAATTTGATTTTCCCATCGAAAAAGTAATGTGAGAGAGAATTGTGTTCTGACCAAGGATCCAATGTTTAATATTGTAGAGAATGTACCAGACACATTAGATTTAACTATATTTATTTGCACCTGTAAATGGCATGCTACTTAGTATAAAATTTACACAGTATTGAGAAACCCAGTTACCAGTCATGGAATTGTATTTATGCTGACACTGTCTAATACTATACCAGAAAGCTGCTTTTTTTCTGTGTCTTCCACCTCAGTCTTGCAAAGCAAATCAGAGAAACTGTCATTGCACTTAGAGAATCCAGAAGAACTTCATTCAGATTTTTACCATCATCTTTGAAGGAGACTTTGGACTAGTTGGTAATTTTTTGAGAAACTGATTCGAGAATACTTTCTGAAAAGACTTTTTTTCTCCAAACTAGGTGAACCAACCTGATTTTTTAAAAACAATACCTCCTTTAGCAGTGACAGAAAATATATACCATCACAGCCACAGCTATAATTAGTTAGGTACCAATTATTGCCCATCTGGTTCATAATTATTATTTACATTTTTTGGTGGAGGTAGTTCATGCTTTTTCTTTAGTTCCTCTGCATTTTGCTTTTTCATTTGTTAGCACTGATTTTTTTTTTTTCACCTGTAGACCTCCAATACTTTATTGCATCATTGTATAACAAGATTCAGAGCTTCAGTGCAGATGGCAGGTTTGCTGAACTGTAAAAATCCTTCTTTCTCGCCTGTAAAATTGCCTCACTAGAGAATGGTTTCTAATAGGATACGTCGGTGTGCAGTGATGGAACCTTTCTTTCTTTACATGGCAGCATTGAAAAGTTCAAGCAGATCTTAACTATCAGATCATTCACAGCAGCCTACAAACTTAGGCAATCCTGTTAGAAACTAACCCTTTTAAATTTCTTCAGAGATGATTTTGTAGCCTTTTGAGAGCATTAATTTTTTGTTGTTATGTACAGTTCACTTCTCTTTGCCTAATCCTGTCCTTTTTTTCCAGTCTCTGTACCCCTTGGCTTAGCTGTCTGTCCTCATCTCTTCATTCCTTGCTGCTTAAGCTTCTAATTGATCATAAATGAGCATTTGGAAACTACTTGTAAAATTTGGATTTCCTGGGAGGAAAATAGAGGATACAAAAAATAAAAATAAATGATCCAAATAAAGTAGAAACTTCCTTTAAGTTATCTGAAGGTATTTAAAGGTGTTTTAAACCACTAGAGGGAGCCCCTATGTTCTGATTTCTTAATCCTATGAAGTTTAACAGCTTGATTTTTATTGGCTATAGAAAAGGATCCCTACAACCAGTGATTTACATACGCATCATATTAATGATCTCCTTCAGTTTGCTTTTAAGGTGAAAATGGGCGGTCACCAGATCGAGACCACTGCCTGCTTTGGTGTTCTTGTACTCTGTGTCATAAAATGTGATGTGGGTGAAGTAATTTGAGTGAGGACCCTGTGATGGCTCCTTGGCCAGGGTCCCTGACTCGCCTGTTCCCCTTCCCCACAATACTCATTGTCATCTTCCACCCGCTTCGTTCCATCCTTTCCCAGGCAAATTTAGTTCCATCTTGTGTAGACAATATGCTGGACTCTGGGCAGATTGGAAGGTGAATAGCACAACTGTCTTTCTCGTTGGAGTAGGAATCTCTTCCTCTCCAATACCCAGTTTTTTTTGCACCTTAGCTGATTCTTGCTTCTGTGTCTTGCAAATGCCCTCTTCCTCTGTCACCTTTCCTGTCTGTCTGCTGAAATCCTGTGCTTCCTTTGAGGCCCAACCTAAGGAAGACTTTTCTGCCAAGCCTCACTTGATAAACACTTCCCTGTCTTGAGCATTTCTTTATATTCAGGGTGCTTGTATGGGTATATAATTTGAACCACACTTGAGTATATGTTGCCATGGAAATGTTCTGTATTTGCTTCATGCCTGGATTCCTCACCTGCAATAGATGGTAAGCTCTTTGTGACAGGGTTCTGTCTTCTGTATTCCTGTTATTTTACTCACAATACCTAGCATGGCTAAGGAACTCATTCGATAAATTCTTGTTGATTTTCGCTGTGCTTTAAATTTTACTAGAAGTCGCCGGCACCATTGTCAGAAATATAAAGACATCTAATGAGAAAAATAAGGGCAAACCCTTTAGCTGCCCCCTCTCCATTGGTATCTCTGTGAGCACTAGAACTCTGATGGAGAATGCTGCCTGTGCTCTCTCGCTGGTACCTGTGGTGTGATTCTAGCTTCTTCCTCAGTATTCACCACCATCCGAAGTCTTTCAGGTCTGAGGACTTACTCGAATTCCCCAAGCCCCACAGCCTCAAGTTCAGAACTCTTTGGTGATGAAGGAACACACAGAGATGCCCAGTAGCTTACCAGGAGGCGGAAGGGAAAACAGCGCCTACCTGCTCTCTGCTGCACCTGCTCACAGCCAGACGGCAGCCCATCTCATTGGCGCATTATCTCTCTCTGTCTCTGTCTCTCTAGATTTCTCACGCACACCCACACACACACAACACACTGCAATGCAAAACAAGGATTTAGTACTTCACGCTTTAAAAAAAATGCATGAGCAAAGAATTATATGCTACATAAATCCTTTTTAAGTAATTACCAGATTGTTAATGCCTTGATTCACAACTGAGAATTTATTCTGACTAGGGACAAAATATATGAGTCATTTTGTATGAGAAGGACAGCGATGATGCAGCAAAACTAGAAATTAAGCATCAGCATTAAGATACATAGCATAAATTTCACTTTGGGTTCCTGAATTTCATGTTTCGGTTAGCTTAATTCGCATTGCGGAATCTTCCCTAGCTGTAGGCCCCACCTCACTGAGGGGACAGAAGCCTGAAAGAGATGCCCTTCCTCTTGTTCTCACAGGCTGGGCTTCTCTGTGACCAGGAAAAACAGCAACAGGAGTGAGTTTTTTTGTTTGTCTTGGTGTCTTATTTACATTCAAATGTTTAGTTCATCTGGAAACTACTTTTGTTTTTGAAGTAGGAGTCCAACTTTGTGTTTTCCAAAGGAATAGCGTTTATATTTATTTTCTCATTAAGTAAACCATCACATCAGTCCAGTGACCTAACGTACCACTTCTATCAACATACATTTGGAGAGTCTCTGTTCTGCTTCACTGATCATCTTGTCTCTTTTAGTTGTTATAGTAAGTTTTAGTGTTTAGTATTTTTCCCTAAAATTTTTCATTCTATATATTTTTTCCCAAAAAATGTGTTGGTAATTTTTATACATTTATTGTTCTATAGGAACTTTAAAATTTAGTTCTTCAACAAAATCCATTGGTTTCTGATTAAAATTGTATTGTTTATATTTGAATATTGGAAAGATTAACACTTTGTGATAAGTGCCCATCTAAAAACACCGTATTCAGGATCTCCATTTACCAATGCCTTATTATATGTCCTTCAACGAATTTCATGGTTTTCTTCATCTAAGCCCTGTTTTCGTCATTGCTTTTATTGCCCTAGCGAATAGTATTTTTCTAAATCCCCATTTCTAACCTAGTATAAAGAAAAGATTTTTTAAAAAAATATTTATATCCAGCAACTACTAAGCTCTCTTATTAGTTATAATTGGTCGTTAGTCATTTCTTGGGTTTATAGTCACAGCTGCAAGTACACATGTTTTCTCTGGCGATACTTATACCATTTATTATGTATCTTCTCATTACATTGGCTTGGCCTCCAAAACAGTTTCAGATGTCTTAGTCTTGACTTGAATGTTAATAGCTGTAGCATTTCATCATTATGTAAGTTGTTATAAGTTTGTAGTTAATGACCTTGATTTTATTTAAGTATTTCTTTCTACTTCTAATTTAGGTCGTTGTTTGTTTTGGTTACTTGTTTTAATTAACAATGACTATTGAATTTTACCAAATGTTTTTTAGCCTCTTTGTTTTAAGGATATGGTTTTTATTTTTTCACTTTTTAAAAATGTGAATATAATAAGTTATGTTCATAGCTTTCCTAATGGTGAGCAATCTCTGTATTCCTGAAATAAAACACGTTTGGTTGTGTTATATTATTCTATTAATTCACTGCTGGGTTCTTTTTGCCAGTACTATATTTAGAATTTTTACATCTGTTTTTATAAGTGAACTTGGTCTTTAGTTTTCTTTATCAGGTTTTGGTATTAATTATATTTCATCTTCTTAGAATTAATTGGGGTAGCTTTCTATTCTTTTCCATGGTCTAGATTGGTTTGACTATACAGCAAGCATCTGTTTTCTGATGTGTGCTGTCCATTGTTATTAGGGGGGTGAGATATTACCAAGCTTTTAATCTTTATCATTATGATTTAAAAATATGATCTTATTGCTTTAAAGGAAGGTCTTTAAAATGCTTGTTTTCCCCTCTTTTTCATACTGCCAAGATTTGGGCTATTGTTTTGCTTTTTATTTCGCTTGTATTTACATAATAAGTTTTAGAGTTTCAGTAATAGGCTGAAAGCTTATTGCAACAGGAAGAACAAATGGAGGGGAGAGCTATACACACACCGTCCAAGGCTTTGTTGTTGCACAGTTGGAGATGTGAGAAGGGGAAGGAACCTAGATTTAGCAAGAAAAGGGGGACGGGGCTGGTTGTTAAAAGCCTGGCTCCAGCCCCAACTCCCTGCAAACTGGGTGAGTTGAAGCAGCCCTTCTCTGAGCTTCAAGTTGGTTTTTCCTCATCCATGTGTCATGTTAATAACTGCCTAATACAACTGCTGTGAGGATCAGAAGAAATAATATTTAAGGATGTCTAAATCCTTAAAGCGCTATATTGATTCAAAGGGTGCTTTTATGGGATTATTCTCATCAGATGATTAATATAATAAAAGATCTCTAATGAAAGGAGATTTTTATTTGCAAATGTTTAGGTAGTTGTTGATTTAAAAACAGGTTTTAAATTTTGTGAAGTAATACCAATTTTAAAGATTCTGCACTGTACCCCAGTGAGCCATGGTGGGGAGGACTGACATCCTGGCATAGTTAGCAATATTGAGAAAGGGAACAAACACTAGCTCATTTATTTTGTGGGCATCACTACACTTTCTTCCTTTTTTCTTGTCTTCCTAGAGGGAAAAAATTTTTTCTGTGCCTTTTATTTAGTCACCTGGAAATAGAGACCTTTTTTTTGTAGTAAAATGCTCCTCTAGCGTGTGTGCGCGCGTGCACACACACCCACACACACAAGATGAAGAATTTTCTCTAACACTTATTTACAGTACTAGCTAATTGAATCACAACACATTTTGAGCACCTGAAATGGAAATTTTTGGAGAATTCAAACTGTGTAATCTCCATAGTATTACTGTGAAAACTTGCTGCATCCTCTCTTGTCCCTTGTATCTTCAGTGGTCACCCTGACAAGTGTATAATCAGTTTTTTTAGCTCACACCATGCCCCTACTCGGCAGCACAACATGCTGCAAACATATAAAGTCCAGATACTTAGTCAGTTGGTCATGCCCGAAGAGTGCAGCCCCCTCCTCTGTAATCAGCCATGGATAATGCTGGCTTAGGAATCTGCTGAGCAGTGTGAGGTGCTGGGCGATTGATTTTGGTCATTTGTGCCTACCGCCTGGTTAGGAACAGGCCAAGTGTTGAGTGTTGCCCCAGGGTGCATCAGCCTGAACCGCCACACCAGAATCTAGTTGCCGCAGTGAGGCTGCTCTGATGAGATACCATTTTTCAATGCAAATGAAAAACACTAAACATGCCACCTGCAGGAAAGAATGCAAGATCCGCAACACACTGTCAAAATACATGATTGCTAAACTCATTGAGGAAAGGACATAAGGCCTGGGAGCAGATCTTTTCACTCTGCTTAGGGTCGCTTAGGAGACCATTCTTTCCACAACAAACGGACACACACACAGAGAAAGCAGAAAATGCAGTTTTTTTTTTAAAGGAACAACCATCTTCTTGGATTTCTGTTCGTGGTGCTTGGTGCTGATCACTCATCAGCTCCCAGAGCACAGGAAGCTTAGAGTATAAAATCATTTGTTCCTAGGAGAAGATATAATTAAATAATTCTTAAACATGGCTAAAAATTGAATCTCTGAAGAGAAATTCAATAAGCAGTCTCTTTCTTTAACATCGATGTTCTCCTTATTGGATTCCCCGCCCATTACCCATTTTTTTCTGGAAACTGGCCTTCCTCCCTCCCTGACTGCAGTGGGTGCAGCTGCACCCAGTGGGAGCTTGCCCCACCCCTGCCCTCTTCCCTGCCCAGCGATGAGCAGTGGGTACCCAGGCTAGGCTTCACCATGTGACTCTTCCTTAAATGTAAACGAGTTTATAACTGCCTTACTTTTTATTTGCTTGGTTTTCTGCGTACCAATTATTGATCTTTTCCTAAGCTTAATGTGCTTGAACACATCAGGTCACTTACCAGTGTTTTGTTGTCTTCCTTGGAGAGTTTATTCCTGGGATCATGTTGTGCTGTTGCAGTTGGGCAGATACTCTCTCAATATGCTGCACGGTTCTCATTCTCACTTCCAGCTTCTTGAGAATTTTCTTTGCTTTGCTCGCCAACATCCTTTCTTAATCCCCTTCCTTGTGTTGGCTGGTGCACGAGAGAAATTTTGGAATCTTGTGTCTTGGAAACGTCTTCAGGTCCATTTTCCCTTGAGCTTTGGAAGGCATTGTTCAGTTGCCTCTAGCGTCACTGTTGAGAGGCTGATCTGATCCCCAGTCTTTCACACGTGACCTGTTCAGTCTCTAGAAACTTTCATAGTCTTCTTTTTATCTCTGGCGTTTCAAAATTTCATAATGATATGGCTTTGTGGGTTGGCTTCTTTTTTCTTTCCCATCAATTGTGCTTGACACTTAGAAACTCTAATTCTATGAAATTTCTTGAATTATTTCTTTGAAAATGATCTTTCTCCAGCTTTTACCTTCTCTATTTCTGGACCTCTGTTCCATTATTTGGACTTATCATTTGTTGTGTACTTCTCCCCTGTTTTATGTCTCTGTTTATTTGTTTTGCTTTGTTTTTGTCTCTTTTCAGACTGCAAGTAAATTTTCTAATTCTTCCATTGAATTTATTTCTGCTGTCATATGTTCAGTATCCAAGAGCTCTTCTTTGTTCTCTGACTGTTCCCACTCCCTTTAAAAAATAGTATTCTGTACTGTTTCGTGAATGCAGTGTAATTTTCTGAAGTTTTCTTCTGTTCCCTTCCTTGTCTGTCTCCTCCTGATTCCTCTGTCAGAGTAATAGCATTTTCATCGTGGTGTTCAATGGAGAGGAAGTCTTTTGTCTGTCACTGGGATGGGGGAGGCCCAGCCTGGCTCTGAGGCCTAGGAGGGAGGGGCCGGAAGAGCCCTTCTCCTGAGCTTCACTGGGTCTGGGCTCTGTGGGCTGCCATTCACCGAGATTTGGGAAGAGAGGAGAATAGAAAGAAATTCATCTCTTTATTCCAGCAGCCTCTCATGTTCCAGTATTACATTTTGATATTAACCACTAGGTAATAAAATATTAACTTTTCTCCTAATCTATCCAATACTTAGTACTTAGAAATGCCTGCAGTTATCAATTCTCTTTTTCATTATTTCTTTTTTTTAAAGCTCTCTTCAGGGCAAATGTACCAGTCGCATTTTACTAAAGGTATTACTTCTCTGATTTTTTTTTTTTTTTTTTAT